>NW_009945004.1:37629-42584 GCF_000696875.1 Nestor notabilis | reverse complement strand
GAGCCTGTGCTGTGAATGCAATGACAGCGGCGAGAGCGGCGAGAGGGAGCGGAAGACATTAGAGACCGCGGTGCCGAAAAATGAGGGAAAAAATTAATATAAATTCGCCCCCCGCATCAAACCGGCCGAATTTCGCACAGAAATTTCCCCCGTGGACCCGGCTACCCGTGGGGTGTCCCCCGGACTTGGCCGCTGCGTCTTTGGGGGGATCCGGAGTGACTTTAGGGCACTCGACTCCCCTTTCCCGTCTTTTTTTGGACAAAAGTTTTTTTTTTCGCAATAAAGAAACGAATTTGCCTGCTCTCCCCCTCCGAGTGGCCCAGAAGCTTTTCCCTTCCCCATCGGTGTGTGTTTAGAGAAAAGTGTGGACCCAAGTAAGTGCTGAGTCGTGTTGCATTGGGGAGGGGGGTTTGCTAACTGAAAGCAGGAGAGATCCGGAGAGAGAGAGAGAGAGAGAGAGAGAGAGCAGGGACAGCTTGTTGTCAGTATCATAAACAACCAAAATGGAGGGAGAACTGAGGCTTATAACAAAATAAAAATCAGAAAAAAATGCCAAAAAATATCTAAAAATCGGGGCTGCTCCCCCTTTTCTTCCTCAAGGTAACAGAATAAAACCCGTGTCTTCCCGAGACCGTTTTAAGGTTTCAGGGAGCAAGGAGTTAATATTTATTATTTTTTTTTGTTGTTGAATTCTTTGGAAAGGCAAAAGCCTCTTATAACTCGCCACCAACAATGAGAAAACGTGAAAATCCCTTTCAGGAGAGAGAGGTAGGGGGAGATGATAGTGCAGAAAGTGCATAACTTGGGGGTAATGTGGAGTGATCCTAGATAAGATAAATGCTGTATGTGCTGTTTTATAACTTCCTTTAAAATGCTTTTTTGTATGTTTGGGGGGTTTGGGGAGGTGGGGGCTCCTTTCTTTTCCTCTAGATTTTTTTTTTCTTTCTTTCTTTCTTTTATTCACCACACTCCCCCCCCCCTTTTTTTTTTTTTTTTTTTTTCCTCCCCGGACCGGAATGTAATGCCTTTTGTAGTGTCACTTTCCTGATCTAATTAGGATGTGTGAGGCAAAGAGTAAACCTTTCCGGTTTATAAAGTGCGTTTTCGTTGCCTTTGAATTTCCAGTTTTCCTGGTGGCTCCCTCCTCTCTTTAAACCGAATTCTTCAGAGTAGTGTGGGGTTGAGGTAATGCTCCATAGGGAAAGCAGAGAGGGCTCAGGCACAGGGCACTTCTTCCGCGGGTGGTTGCTGATTTCCCTGTCACGTTCAGTTCACCTGTTTCTCCTACAAAGAATGTGTTCTGCAGTCTCCTCGTTTTATTTATGTAAAATAATGATGCCTCATCTCGCCTCGCATTGAAGTTAATGCGAAAGTGCTGCTGATGTTGGTTCCACGTGGGATCAGGGACATAGCAGGGCATTTTAAAGAGACAGCTTCTCTTTTCCTAGGGTTATCATCACCTCTGCAGCACCTCTGCCTCTAGCAGAGGGATGGTTCGTTGTTTATTTTTGTAATGGAAAGGTATCAAATCGGCCCTGGTCTGATAAATTAAGGCAGGCTAATAGGGGAAAACGTGCAGACTTGTTTGGATCAAAGCAATTCTTTTGTGTGTAGCAGGTCTTCAGGGGAGTTTTCTTGGTGTGTCAATTAAAATGGTATGTTTTGGAGAGCGGTTTCTTGGAATGGGTGTCATAGAAATGAAATGGTCTCAGGTTGTTTAATATTAAAACCTAGTGCTGTTCTGCTGGCTATGAGCTCCCGTGGAGGAGACCTGTGTGCATAGGGCAGTTTCACAGACATTTTGCAAAAGTTGCGAAGTGTGTTATTTTTACTTTGAGTAAGTTCAGTTTTGTTTGGGACACCTGAGTTTGTTGAAAAGTATTGTGGAGCTTGTTCTATACTTACATTTTCTGAACAGTCCCAAAAGGTTTGGAAAGTAGTGAAAATTACTGTAGGCTTTAATTGGCCAGAGTAGGGGCTTTTTGCAAGTACACCTTAGCTGTGTAATTATAGCATCACTTGGAAGAGTTGCCTCTGGCTTTGTTTAAAAAAAGAAAAATCATCCTAACTGTGGTCTAGTTTCATGTATATGTGTGCATGTGTGTGTGCATGCATGCTTTTAGCATGAGTTCTGGCTGATACAGGTTTTTTTGCTTAATTTTTAACTTGTAAATGTTTGACTGTAATGATGTGAAATGCTCTCCTTTTCCCTATGTATTTTGATTTTCATTGACATATTTAGGAAATTTGCATCATCTCTTAACATGGCAATTTGATATCTTCATGTGGAGTTCTGGTGTTTCCTTTACATGTGCCTTGTTTTTGTAGTCTTTGTATTTAATTCGAGATTAAAAATTGAATACAGGTATGTGGTTCTTAAGAGGGAAGATGGAGAACTGAACTTGTAGGGAGGCTATTTCAGCAAATGTGGGGTTTTTTTGGACTTGTGAAAGTTGAGTGTCAGTTGTGATAGCTCTCTGTGTTGAATAGCATGTGTTTGCAAATGATCTTTACCTTTTCTGCAAGTGTGACCAAAGAAGCTGTTGTATAGTAGTTGTTGACTGGGGTAGTCTTGTGGTTAAAGATTTTGGAAGAAATCTCAAAGTTTTCCAGTGACTCACAGTTGTGAAAATTAAATCACATTAACTACTCTTAGGCTGAAGAAAAAAAAAAAAAGGGGGGCTCATTAAGGAAGACAGATTAATCAGTTTGTTTAAAGGAATGAAATCTATCATTTTTTTCAAAGCTGTTTTTTTATGGTTTAGAGATCTCTTTTATAGTTAAAAAGAATTCATACTTCAAAGTTCCTTTCCAAATATTTCATACACTGATCTCTTCTCTTTATTAACTGAAGTAACAGTATCCTGAAATGCATAGAAATTTGATAAATTAATAGCAGCACACCATGTGTTGATGTTTTTGGTGTACTAGGGTAGATAGATACTAGTAGATGCGCAGAACTAACTTTGTTAATAAACTCGTTAATGGTACTTAAAGCAATATTTAAGAACTCCTCAAGTACTGTGTGACCATCAGTATGAAGTGTTTAATGTGTTAGTACATTTTTACCTAATTAAGAGCTTCTAAATCATTAATATTGTAATGATAAAAATAGGCATAAGCAGTGGTAACAACATGAAAGAAGCACATATTGTGGAGTGTCTTTCTTGACTTACAGTTATGTGTTACAAAGTAAATTCAAGGTATCCAACCACAGTATAAAATTCAGGACATAGGGAGGAGGAAGAGGAAAGGGTGTTCTCACAGAATTTGATACTCTCCTAAACTGGGTTTAATTTTAAGGTATAATCCAGATGGGGATAATAGGAGCAGAAGATAAATGTTGTTTAGGATTGTTTGTTACAAATTTACTCTCTTTTTTTGTAGAAAACTGAATTCTTCTTGCAGGGATGATGTGGTGTTTAATAAAATCAGAAGTAACTTTCAAAGCTTCTTTACTTCTAAGAGTTAAGATAATCATCTGTATTATATGTTGCTTTGATTCTATACATTGTTCAGTATGGTTTTTTCAAGATTTTCTAAAACCTAACCACCGAGGAAACAAATATGATGGGCTGTTGTTGCCAAAGTTACCCTACTTTTTGTAGGCAAACTGGGGAGTTATAAATGTATTAAAATACTTCTCAGATACTTACCAATCTATTCAATAATGCTTAAAAGTTAATAATTACAGTATTCTACAACAGTACAGCAAACACAGGAATCTAAACTGACATGCATTCATCTTTTCTTGAATGCTTAGTTCAAGTGTGTCACTTGGTGTATACTTTTCATTTAGTGATTATCCTGAAAAATGAGTTTCCCAGTGTAGAACTTTGAGATTTAAATTAAGAAACTTTTTAAAAGTTTGTGTAATTCCAAAAGGAACTGCATACAAAGTGTAGGCATTTCTAATGGTTGTCCATCTCCGCAGCTAGACAGTCAAAATGGTGCCCTTAAGTCTCCTCCTTTCAGGGTAGTTCAAGTGTTTTAAAATTAATGGGTTAAAGAGAGGGCACTGCTCATGTTCTAAATCATGTTTGTAACTGTTCATGGTTATTTTGTTAAAAGAGATGTTTTACTTCAGAATCTAAAGCCTAAGTGTTTTAACTTTTGCATCTAGAACCTCTTACATATTTAAAACCAGTTTTTGTGAGAAGGTACCTTTTGGGAGGGTTCTTGAGCAAGTTTATCTGTTTACAAAGGTGAGATACTCTGGAAAATGTGAAATATATTAGAGCAATTAGACCATTCTCAAATCAGTGTAGAGTTAAAAGGAGCTAGTAGCCACCACCACCAAAGTGAGAGAGCACTTGTTTTCAAGAAGATACCTTCCAAATACCTGCTACTGGTGAGGATGTAGCTGGCATTGCTTTTGAAAGAAATGTGTGGTATCTATCCACTGAACTGTTAAGCATCTTTAACCAATTACCAAATGTTTAGGTAGCCTTAAAAAACTATTTTAAAATAATTCAAATATTAGAACAAAGTAACATTTTGTATTGATCAAAAGTAAAATGTTTCAATTTCTGAAGTGTAAGAGATTTTTTTTTCTTTTTTTTTTTGCATTTATCTGAAGATTTTCATACTAGGAGGTTGTGTATTTTTCCTACTAATAAAAAAATCACATATAAAATTTAATTAAATTTATATTAATTTTTAAATTGTACAAACTTGTAATTTAAATGTAAAACATCGATTAACTATCAATATAATCACTTATACAGCTGTCTATGTTTTATTTTTAATTTTTCAAGGAATGTAGTGACCTTTTATCTGAAACTCAATGGATTGCAGTTACTAATGCATTTTAAATGAACAGTTGTCCACCAAACATCAAATGTGAAAAGTTCTAATTGTAGGCAAGTTATGAAAGCCTAATATTGAACAGAACTGCAAGTTCAGTTTTACTTTTATTTAGATTGGCTTTTTTTAGTGTTTTTTTTTTTTTTTCT
>NW_009945004.1:36312-37597 GCF_000696875.1 Nestor notabilis | reverse complement strand
TTTTTGTCTACTTCAGTATCAGTGTTCACCTGTTACTGTCTCATCTTAGAAGGACAAATTAGCAGAAATGAACAGAATTAGATGGGGGGGTTAAATTTTTTACAAGATATAATGTATTTTTAAAAACAGTTCTGGGATAATAGTTATAAAGTATGGGGCCTTCTCATAGGATATAATAAATTTTTTAATATTTAAGTGAACCCTGCATGTTTTGTAAACAGTTACTGTAGGATCATGGCATTAAAATTAACCACTGTACATAGCAGGGCTTTGAGATGACTGCATAAGTATGTGCTTAATAGTGAAAAGTGGGAAAGCTTATATAGTTATTCTCATGTTGAAGGAATAAATCAGTTCCTATTATAGCCGCCATTGTAATAACTTCTGTCCCTTTCCTAATTCACTGCCTGTCCATAGTGTAGAGATACCTTGTCAAATAGGTTAAAATACATGGCCAGAGCGATGGGCTATTTTATGTGTGCCCAACTATTGAGGTTTTATTAGACTTACAAGGGGGCACAAAGAAAGTAGAATGTGGCCCAGTGTGCATAATTTTATTTTGTTTGTTTAAAGGAAAGATGAAAAAAACAAAACAAAACAAACCCCCCCCCAAAAACCCCAACAAACAGGTCTGAACTTGTATAAAACAAAAGAGTGAGACAGATAAAACAAATATGTGTGTAGACAAGTGTGGCTATAATACACAGAACAGTAACTCAAAACTCCAAAGTAAAATAGCTCAAATCAGCTTCGAGAAGTCCAATGGGAATCAGGAAAGTAAAACCTAGAATTGTCATCAGATGCAATTAAGAAGTAACTGTGTAAAGGAACTTGGAAAAGTGCAGAAAGTATCTGTTATAGAGAACTGAATTGCTATAATCTTCTTTTGCACTTAATATGCTAAATTCCTCTCTTAATGGAGAATATCCCTAGAAATCAGATTAGAAAGTATATAAAGGGAATTATTTGTCAAAGTTGTTTTTTGCTAAGGTTAGGGTAACTAATAATAATCTAACAATAATCTCTTCCCTATTGCTGTAAATAATATGTCATTTGATATCATTTCACCATGCAGATTGCACATAGACTTGTGTTTGGTACAGGTAATTTACCTGGTAGCCTGATGCTGTGTATCACTAATTTTCACCCTAAAAGCTTTTCGTTACGGTTGTGGCTAATGTTAAACTTTGGAGACTGCCAAATCTGCAGTATTTCTCATGAAACAAGATGTAGACAGTTGATTTTGTCTTCTGCATGTTTACTGTGAATTGCCAAGTAATCAAAA
>NW_009945004.1:34794-36281 GCF_000696875.1 Nestor notabilis | reverse complement strand
CAGGAATGTCAGAAAACTTATCTTCCCTCTTCATTTATTGAGTACGTAGTTGTATACTACAGGGTATCAGATTTACTAGTGCATGAGTTCTCTAAAAAGCCCTGCAAATCATCTGATTCTGAATTAATAAGATCTCATTACGCTAATGTTTGAGCAGCAGAAAGACCATGTGTATGCAAATCACATGTACTGTCCCAAGTGCTTCTCACTTCTGATGAAACTGTTTATTGCATGGTACATGTATTTCTCATGGATGTTATATTTATACGTAATACAGATATATACACACATCTTTTAAGGAAACATCTGGCTGTTTAGGGACAATATTATGTCTTTTGAATCAGTTGTCATGTAGGATTTTTTTTTTCTTGGTTGGTGTTTTGTGGTTTTTTTGGGGGTTTTTTTGTTGGTTTTTTTTTTAAGGAGACCTTTTTGAAGGAAAGACAGAAAGAGATTCTGGCAGCTCAGTATTAGATTTCAATCAAGCCTGTATAGTTGGTAATAAAACATTTACAAGTTTGTAAATGTTAAGTTTCTGCAAACTCTTACTGTCACGTGTTGAATTTTCATTTGTACTAATTGTTCATTTACTACAGCTGCCTACATGCAAGTCTTAATACTGTATTTACCACATGGAAGTATAGATACAATATATGTAAAAGTAGAAATTGCCTACAGCTGTTCCTAGGTTTTCATAAGATGATACACTGCAAAGGTGTGAATTTATGGTGCTAGCTACCAGTTACTGGTGCTCTTACCCTCACAAGTACTTTAGGAAGAGTGAGTATTAAACTAAAATAAGACAAATTTAAAATTCTGTCAGGGTTTTGTGCTCTGCTTAAAAGCTAAATATGGACATTGTTCAAGCTTACTTTGCTCACTGGAAGTTATTGTGGTCAACACACACAGAATTTGTTTCATCTAAGACACTAGGAAATGGTGAACCACGTAGCTTAGAGAAGAGCTTAGACATAGCTGATCACAGTGAATGCCAATTAAATTGAATCTGTAGAATTTTTTTCCTGTGACTTGACAGTTTTCTTTCATTCTTTTGAGTACTGGGATTGTGTTTAGACTAAACCACTTCTAATTATACCTCAGCACAAACATATAGCTTATGGCTATATTTTAATCAGTTTCAGAAAAAGTAATAAAAATATTATTGCATCTGTCAAAGGATGGTGTTGCTACATGCTATTTTAAAT
Source organism: Nestor notabilis (assembly GCF_000696875.1). NCBI lineage: Eukaryota > Metazoa > Chordata > Aves > Psittaciformes > Psittacidae > Nestor > Nestor notabilis. The sequence continues at coordinate 35,076 of NW_009945004.1, read as the reverse complement.
GGTGTTTAAGTAGTTATAAGCATACCAGTACAATGAAATCAGCTCTGTTCCTAAACAACAAAGTTACATTATTTGTTACTTAAAAAGTTAACCAAGAATCATAATATGTTAATTATCCTAATTATTCAGGCTGGTTTTAATATGTGTTGAAATTGCTTTAAAAAGTATATATGAAATATTTATATCAAACTCATTTAATTTCTCATTACTTGTAAAATGTAATTTTTTTCCCCACTGTAATTTTAAAGGGTTTTTGTCTTAGCTGCATGAGTGTATCCTTTT
>NW_009945004.1:29832-34763 GCF_000696875.1 Nestor notabilis | reverse complement strand
ACACTCTTTCATGAACCCAGAAGTTCTTTCACTTATTTAATCCTCTTTCATTCCCTCAGAATCAATTTGTATTTCATTAAGTGTTGGTCATGAGCATTTTTGTACTAGAAAAACATGCTGAGGAGTACTGTGGAATTAACTTGTGCTGATGATGCTACAAGTATAAAAATTTGGTGTAGAATAGCATGGGAAACTTAACTGTAATTGGATGATGGGAATACTCCCAAGCTGGCTGAAAGTTAAACTAGACTGTGAGGAAGAGATGTCGGGTTTTGCAGCCTTGTAGCATTAATCAAATATGTGGTATCACTATTTCTCATAAGAAATACTCAAACACACTCCTAGCATCAGTTGCTGTAGAAGGCAAACAGAAATCTAGATTACACTTTCAGAAATGATAAACTATGAAATAAGTTTTGGGGGAAGAGGGAGGGAGAAATGGGTTTAGAGGTCTCCCCTGTAGTATATTACTTTACCTTTGAAAACTTGACCACTTAAGAATATTTGAGAATGTAAGTTAAGTCCATCTTGAGTAGTACATTCTGGTTTCTAGCACAGTTTTTTATCTATGCATCATGTAAAACAAACTTTCTGCTCTTCAGTATATTTAAATATTTGTACTGAAAAGGAAGTCCATTTAAGCAGTTTTTAACTGCATTGATTACTATTTCATTTGATTGGAGTAGAAAGGTGCTTTAGTTTGGCAAGCTTGAATATGTATTGCTTTCTATTTTTTTGTAGTTTGCCTAATAAAAATACTGAGCATAAAAAAAAGGAGACTAGAGCTTTCTTCAAGCCCTGAGTAAAAAGGGAGGTGTGGTCAGGAAGGGGCTCTGATGGCTTAAATCACTGCCTCTCAATTTCAAAATATTTTAATCCTAAGAATTTGTGATTTTGGCTGTGCAGTAATGTTGCAGCCTCAAAACTGATAATACATTTGGTTATCTTGAGATGAACTCCGCAATTCTTCATTAGGCAGGTCAAATTCCCTAAAGTATTGTCTGAATAAGTACTAGAGTACTATGCTGTGTGTTCCAGTTATCAGGAATCAAGGACTAGAAAGTCTCTCAGCTCCGAGCAAACCCTTGGAGATTTCACGGATGACCTAAACCTCTCCTATTCGTGTCATAGTTTTAGTTGTTTAACTGTGGTTTAAGGTCAAATAACCCTTTCTGTTAAGCATCTAACATTTATCATAAAGGAGGTAGTTTGATACTTGGTGGTAGTTTTAGCACAAGGGTTTTATATAGGTAGCTTAACAAAAAAGCTTAAAAGCAGTCAGAAATCTGCTGCCAGGTTGCAAGTGCTCTGTAACTGTTACTCGAATCACATTTGTTTCATTGAAGAAGACAGAGCTTAACTTTGTTAATTCTTCCTTTCCAAATACATAAAAATTCCAAATACATAAAAATTCACTGCTTTTGCTGCCAACAATGCTCTGAGGATTATCCATCCATGTATCTCCTACTCCAAACCTTTCGTAACTTAGGCCTTCGTAGGAAGGTTGAGAGGTCTAGTGGATGGGAGATCATAATGTATTTGTATCCCTCTTACGAATGAACTGTTAATTAGCAATTTCCTTAATTCATGATGTGATTTGGTGTTTGGGGGTACATCTGAGAGAGTATGTAGTCAAAAACATGTATAGTCCCTGCCTGTGCATGGCAGAGATCAGTCCTGAAGAGCCTTCTTGCTTTGGGTATTTTTAGACTGGTTCTGTGGAGATAAAAATGTATTCCCCCCCCCCCCCCCCGCCACTTCTTGCATTCATCAGTTGTCTAGAAATTCTGTTTCTTGGTATTTTGTGAGTATGTTGCAGCGGCTGGCAAAGTTTTTAAATCACCTGAACTACAGAATTTGTAGATGGAAGATGGAGACTTTTTCCTGTCTGATCTTGACCAGATTATTTGAAAGTTTCCTTGACCTCTTCAACAGTGCTGTGCTATAAATGAGAACAATTTAAAGAGAACAGTCAATAAACATGCATGTCCTGGGTCTCTCTAGCAAAGCTTATTAAAATCCAGTTGGACGCTGACAATTCTTTTCGCTGTGACCTTCCAGGTATGCAGCCTCTACTCCATGCTTTCCAAATATCATCATTTCCATCTATCTAATTCTAGGTGTGTCATCAGTAAATGTACAGTAGTAACTGTATAGTCTGCAATGGTAACATTTTAAGCCAGTCTCAGGATGAAATCTATGTTAAAGTGGAAATGTTTCTCAGGGAGTGAGTGGTATTTCCCCATCTGTTTGTTTCTTGGTGTTTTGTTTTACTGTAAGGTGTATTTGAGATTGTTTAGGTGACATTCATGAGAAGGGTTGATCTTTCAGGTTGTCAAGAATCAAGCTGTTGAGGGTTGGGGTTTTTATAGGTTGAAAAGAGTAATTTTTTTAACATTATTTGGAAACTGCTGGTCATTGAGGGTGCATCATGGAACAGTAGAGTCATGTGACTCTCAGCAGGGGATGCTGCTTAATGATGGAAGTGCAGTGTCCTAAATGTGGAAGGAGTAGACCTGCAGTGAAGGACTTGTCTCTTTCTGCTGTGTGAACAGGGAACTGCTTTACTCTGGCTTTAACAAATCAATAATTTGGAATAAGATCCTTCCTTCACTCACTGACATGTTTGGTTTTTTCCTCCACTGTCAGAAATAGGAACTTCAAGATGGTTTTTACAAGTCTGTCAACTTGAAAGGGCAATCGGTGTAACCACATACGAAGTCAGAGTGTTTGAAAAGGACAAAAATCCTTTTATTAAAGATCTTGGAAAAATATTTACATGTCTAGAAAGCAAACGCCTACTATGCTAATCTGATGATGCTTCATAACCAAGTAAATAATACTTAGATGTTGTGGGGGATTCATTTAGCAATAGCTTGGATCTCTCAGGGAATGTGTATTGTATTAATATATTTATGAAAATAATACATAACCTACCCTTAGAAGAATGTAGTTTTCAGTAAAAAAAATCAGAACTTGATCAAAGCCCCCCCCCCAAAAAAAAAGTTTTGTCCGTGTACATCCATATTTTTTTTTGAGGTGAAAAGCTTAGGTACCCAGACATTGTGAGTTTGAATTCAGAATTAAAAGTGGTACATAGAGAAGTGATACGGTAGTGACATAGTAGCACGAAGTATTTTAGTCCAGTGTTGGAAGTGTAGGTTATAAAACCTAAATGTAAATGCTGCATGTAGTTGACTTACTGGTAATGTGGATCGTACCTAGGAAAACAAGTGTTTTGTTTTGTCGGAATTACTATTTCCCTCTGGTGTATTTGCTTTTAATTGAATTCTGCTCCGTGATTTTCTATTTTTTTTTTCCCCTTGTTATTTGCACAGAATAGTGCTCATGCTTTTTCCTCCAAACAAATACAAATAGCACTGTACTCCTGCTGGGATTATTATGCATAACACCTCTGACTCAGCAGATCAAAAGTTATGTTTATTGGAAAACAGAATTAACATCTTATACTTTTTTCTAAGACCACTTAAAAATAGCTGTGTCAAAAGAGATTATGCTTTTAACATGCTAATCCACTAAGCCATCATACATCATTCTGTAGGCAATGTTTTTATTCCAGGCAGCTACCTCTTACTAGAGTCCATCAGAAAAGTTTCAGGTTATCACAGAAAAATACTCATAAACTTGAATTCTTGAGGAGAGAGGTTTCTTTAATAGAATGCATAATATGTGCATTATCAAATTGCAGCCTTTTTTCCAAGAATTGTTTTATATGTCAGCATGGTTTGGCCTGCTTTAAGGCATTCTGGTTATTCGAGACAAATTGTTGATTAAAAATGGCATATGCAAAAACCTTTTCTGAGCATGTCTGTGGTGTAGCAATTCCTAATTTTGATGTAGAATACTATGTTATGATAGCCAAATACCTGGATGGAATGCCGTACTGATTGTGGGAAAGATAGAGTAAAGGAGAATGAGAATTTGTGCCAGCTGGATTGGAAACTCTGAGATTGAACTGCATTAGTCGTTTCAATTGCTAATCTTGCCACATGTTCCTCTGCTACTTTGTTTTCTGAAGTTGTATTTTTTTCATTCAGTGTTTATAATTGCATACTGTCACTGTGTAATGTGTCACATGAACGTGGGAATCGGCAATACTGACTTGACAGAAAATTCTGTGAAGTGCAAAAAAATACAACAGAAAAATACAGTTCTACCTTATCTTTTGACTTCAGGAATCTTACATGTTACTTGCAAGAACAGTAGATACGTATGTGTCAGTCTGCAATTTGACTGTAGGTTGACTGCCACTGTTTAAATCAGTGACTACTTTTTAATACCTACTTTTAAAGTATTAAATACCAGTACAAGGAATTTGCTTGTACTCAGCTGAATTACAGTGCAAAGTTTTCTGAAACAACTTAGAAATAACCATTTTCATTTATTGTTACAAATGCTGATTCAAAATGGTACAACATAAGTGAAAACTTCAGTTGTTACTACTTGATACTATTCTGGCTAGTTATGGAGCTCCATTTAATGTTATCTGACAGATTAGAGTATTTAACTTGAAAAAGTGCTGCTGCTCGACTGGTGAGTTGGGACATTGCCTACTATGATTTCCTACTGGCAAGAAGTCTGTACAGACCATTTTGAGGCAAGCTTGGTTGTGCTTGAAACTAACAGAGTTAGGTAAGGTTTGACATGCTGCTTTCTTCTTTAGGGACACTAAACACCTTTAATTTTTGGGCCAAGGTATTTTTGAATTGGAAAAGTGTGTTTAATGTAATCTGAAAGAACCCTTGGTTTTGGTGGAATTAACCCTGTACCTTGAAGTATGATTCTGTGGGCTTTTTGTTACATTGGTAGTCTGAACACCTGTGACCATAATATGATCGTAGTATGTGTTGTTGATCACTTCCATGTTCAACTGTCTGCAAAGAACAGTGCCGTAATAAGACACAGGGAAA
>NW_009945004.1:26722-29801 GCF_000696875.1 Nestor notabilis | reverse complement strand
AAAGAGTGTGATACACAGTAAAATGAAGCATTGTAGGGCCTACACTGAGGATGCAGTGACAGTCCACAGAAGATTATCCTCACTGTTTTGCTGTAAGGCTGTCTGCTGTTTGTATGTGATAGCACTTCCTACGTAGTGCCTGTAGATTATATTAATAAATAAAGTTATTTTCCACAAGAAGTTTTATGTATTGGTAGACAGAAGCACTGCATGGAAGTAACTGTGCCAGTCTTTATGTAAATTGTTTTAAAATAGACTGTTGAAGAAGGTAGTGTTCCAAACAGTCACAGTTTAAAATCCTGATAAGGAAGGAATTGTTGTAAAGTGTTTTGTTCCAAAGCTGTATGCTGAATTGTCCTGGCAGATAGAGTTCCTCATTCTTTCAGGGCTGGATTTTCACTGAGCTATTAGATGAAGTTACCTACGTTTGAACTGGTTCCTGAAGTTAGCCTAGCTGGAGTGAAAAAGATAATGCTGAAAACCGGTACATAAATCACTTTTTGGAGCTGGGTTTTTAACTGCGTTAGTGAAAAATACATTCTTTTACTCACCGATTTAAATGAAAATAACCCCAACGAAACAAAACAAAACCAAAAAACCACCAAAAACAGTTTTATGTGTGATTAGGATAGGGTATTACTCAATTTATATGTATGACCAGTGCAGAAACAGAGAGTGTCTCTAAATTCAGCAAGTGGTGTGTGTTGCTCTAAAGGCAGCAAGTGACTCATGTGACTGTCTTAGCAGCTGGGCAGCAAGATTAGAGAGCTACTATGTACACATTCCCTTACTGAGGGGTCCAAGCTATTGCTAAATGAAGTTGTATTCCTGCCAACAACTGAATAACAGGCATAAGAAAATATAGTAAATGAGTGTGTCATCAGGTTAGTGCAGTAGTTCAGACAGTTACTAAAGTGAAAGAAAAAAAATCCCAAACCAACAAACAAACAACCAAAAACCAACTCCGAGTAACTTTTAACTTTTCCAAGGTTCATATTTAAAAGATTTTTGTCCTTTTTTCAAAGACTCTAACTTCATATGAGATTACATGTTAATTGTCCCTTTCTATTTGCAGATTTGCAAAAATCATCTTGAAAGGGTTGTTTCTGACACCACAGGAAAAAAAATAGGAATGTGAGTGAAGAATCTTATTCCAGAGAACTCATTTATTTGTAAAAGTACTAAAAATATGCTTGTATCATGAAGTATTTTGATTTGAACTGAAATTGGCAAAGCATATACTTCTTGGTCACTTGCTAATTTGAAGACTTATTCATGATGTTATTCCTCATGTATTTCCTAATTGTAAGAATTTGTGAAGTTTGTTCCAAATTGTCTTTAAGTTTTCCTGGCATGCCAGTATGGATTAGTGGAATATGTATTCTTTTTATTTTTTTAATGTTTCCCTAATCTGATTTTTTTTTTAGACTCAGATACTTGCTTTTCTTAAAGTTGCTAAACACTTGTGAGTGCTTTGTCCTTTATATATATGTATTTACAGTTACACATTGATATTTCAACTGTTATTTATGGATTTATACTCAGAATTGTCACCCTGTCAAACATCTTTTTAGGACTAACCCTTGTAAAGAACTCAGTTGTGAGGGACGAGAGGAAATACAATGCTGGACAGTTGCAATCAAGTAAATTGATACAGAAATCAAGAAGACATAAATATGAAGCTCCTTAGTGCTATTTTTAGTGTCAACTTTCAGACCATAATTATATTTTAAAGATGAGAATGTATTTACCAAAGAGAAGCTTTTAAATAAAAAAGACCCAAGACAGATGAGAGGTCAATCCCATGACAAATTCTTTATAGTAAAGAGGACCAGGAGCGTGTGTGTTCCTAGCCATCAGTACTGTATCCTGGTGCCCTCAGAAAGATTAAACTGTGGATTATTCTGCTTCAGGTTTTCTGGATTTCTGCTTTCTTTCTTTTCCTGCCTAGTAATGACTTGTTTCCCACCTTGTTATTCATTCCAAGTTTGTGCAGTTTTCCTCAAAAATGGCTTTCATTTATACCTCTAAAAAAAAAAAAAAGGGAAACATAAAAAAAGGTTGTCCAGAGTTCTCAGTGCATTTGAAAACTACCTTCTTAAGGTGGACTATCATTTTAATAATACTTCAAAACACCTTGTTGATCTGGCCCTTTTAGTTTTGATGTGTTTAGATTTCTGCATAATCAAGTCTCTTATTGTTTAGTATTTTGAAATATTTGATTTATAGGAAATGTTCAGTTTGGTTTTTGTTTTGATTCATCCTCTCATGAATGTTTCATTTATTTTTTTTTTTTTTTGTTAGTGTATCATTTCCCCGTACCAGATTGCTTTTTCTACTCTGCTTTCATAATTTTTCAGTCACATATTACTCATCAGTTGCAAAAGAAAACTGTTTGTGTGCTTATTTCTGCACAGTCTGATGTTGCTCTGTGACACAGGAGCACTAGAAAACAATGGGTATTTGTGTATTGAAAAGTAGTTTATAGGTAAAGCACTAGCAGATTGTGGCCAAGGATATACCTGCAAAATATGTTGATCCTCTAACTATTTGAATGCTTCAGTGGATTCTTCTGTGCTATTCTTAACGCATTCCTTGAGATGAACCATCAGAAATGTTCATCTGCCAACAGAGTTTCAGGTCCTGGGTCTTGCTGCCCTGTGTTATGTGCTGCAGCAGCTTCCTGGGCTTGGACTCCTCCTCCCCAGGGAAGAACTCCGCTGTAGTGCAGGTTGTGTTGAGCTGCTTCACTTCCTTCTGCGACGTGCTCGTGTTTGCTTAGAGCACCTTTTGCACAGCTGGAAGAATTATATAAAATAAACAGCTGTCCTGAGGGGATATTTGCGTGAACTTGGACTTTGGCTTGTTTGTTTGTTCTTTTCAGAATTACGCCCAAAATTTCTTAGCCACAAATTTGTGCTGCTCCACTGAACCGAAGAGGGAAGTATCTTCGCATGGATTCTAAGGAGGAAAGCTCTTAAGCTACCTCTGTGAAAAAATACAGTATTTTATTTAATAAATTTGTTTTCCAAGTGGCCAAGGGGAAACAGCCCAGCAAGATCAGCCAAATTTCATATTT
>NW_009945004.1:0-26691 GCF_000696875.1 Nestor notabilis | reverse complement strand
CAGGAATGGCTTAAGAAAGGAATAGGAAAGATTCTTGTTTGATACAGTCCTCCTCTTTTCCCTCATGCCATTCTGTTACTAGGATGGGGAATTACCGTGATGTTTGTTTCTTTAGGGTTGTTAGAAAATCACAGATAACTTTGAAGGAAGTTGAGGTGCTGTTTTCTGATGCTGATTCTGCCCTGATGAGGGTTTCGCAGTGTTGCTGTGGTGGTGTGTGCCCACCTGCCCAGTATGCTTTCCTTTGGCAGGAAGACCTACTGCTAAGAAATAAAAAATGGTTTGGGGGAAGTTGGTGGCTGTTTTTTTATAAAGCTCAGCCTGTACTCTCAGACAGCATTTGTCAGGGCTAGAGTTGCAGTCTCACTGCTTTGCTTGCACTGGGGAGGCCTGGCAAGTTGGCTGGAAGTTGTAAGTTGATCAGGAGTAACTCTTCAGCTCTTCAGTTTCAGATGTGATTTTGGTATTTGGCTCCCTTAAGGAGTGATGAGCTTCCCAGTGATCTGAGAGAATTTCAGTAGCTGCATTTGGAAAGAGAGAAACCTTGGTTCTGGTGTCCTCTGAGAAAGCAAGCCTTCTGGGGCAAGCTGAGAAGTAAAGCATGGGAAGGATCAGAGCCTAGATAACTGAAGCACTCTTCTCCAGTAACTATAGATACTGTGGTCTTTCACAGGAGAGCAGTAGACAGGAAGAATGTTTGTTTCTAAGCACTGATGACCGGGTAAGAATAAATAGAACTAAAGGAGGCTTTTGGAGTTGTGTTGCTTTGTTCATGTCTTTAAAAAAAAAAAAAAAAAAAAAAAAGTAACATCCATTTTTAGGATTCAGTGTACTAGAGGCTGAAAAGAAAAACAGAGCAGGCATCTGCCCTTCCCCAGACAAGCTTACAGTGTTACTCAAAGGAGGAAAGCTGAGATACGTGGAAAGGAAAGGGGAAAAAGTGGTTAAAGTACTTGTGGTTGCATATATGCACCCTGTTTGATTTTGTGTGTTAATATAACAACAATGTCTGACACTACTGATTTTAAATAAAATAGTAGATTCAGCTGCCCCTCATTTACACAAAGCCAAATTATATTCCGCTCAGTCATCGCCATGGGCACTCCTATGCTATCCTACTTTTCAGGCACTGGATCACTGAAGGCAAATACCCAGTGGGATGCTGGTTCTCGGAGCTGTATGTATCCTGCAGATGGGAGTTCACAAGCCAGTTTGCTGGCTGGAAACTTACACATGGATCTTGACAATGGAACATATTTATACTGAGTTCTGGTATGCTTCCTAGCACGTTTGATGTTTTGCCTCAGGCTCTGGATACTGTGAGAAATCCTGCCCTACAGCCACAGTCCATACCCTAGTGAAATACCCAGCTGCTTGTATATTGTTTCTGACCCTTGTGATGGGAGAGATGCTACTTGCCCAACCTGCATCATGGTACTTGTACTGTAAGTACCTTGATACCAAAGCAGGAAAGCCTGCAGTGCATGCACAGGAAAAAATACAGAGTGAGAATAAAGTAAATGGATCTTGTGTTTTTGTGGGGTTTTATTCTGAGGGTTGTTTTTTTTAAGAATCAAGTTTCTAAGGCACTTTTTTTTTTTTTTTTTTTTTGAGAACCTGTTTTGAGATTCCTAGGCCGAGTTTTTCAAAACCATTGTCTTCATAATCTGTTTAGAATGCAGCTTTCACTGCTTTCCACTGCAGCTGCAGGCACTAAGGATTTCTGCAAATCACTCCTTCTAGACCCATGCCAAGGACCTGGAAAATTAATGGCCTCTTCTGTAGCATTCAATTTAAATGACACAGAGATCTCTAGTAGAATCTAAGTCCTCTAGGACAGTGTTCAATTATCTGACTCAAAAGATTGGTTTCTGAATGACTAAAGGGCTTGTGGAATAAGTAATCAAGAAATTGGCCTAATTTGGGAAGAGTTCACAGAAATGACTGCTTTACCACTATCCCCATCTTAATTTCAAGTCTCCATACCAAAGGACAGGGTTCAAAACTCTAGGAAAACGAAAAGCCTGCCAGAAGCTTTTGATACAGACAAAACTTTCTTTACATTAACCTTTGTTTTTTGAAATGGCTGTACTGTTTTGAATGAATAAAAAGCGAAACAAAACACTGAAGCAGACACTAACTTGTAAAATTTCAGCCCAAACAATGGCAGTTTGGCAAAGTCATGATTTTCCTTAGGTAGAAGAGTTTGTCTTACAATGGCAAGTGTTTGGCAGCATGGTGAAATGTGATCCTACTCATTCTGCCGATAGTAAAATATGCTGTATTTGAGTTAGCATTTGTACATCTACTGACAGCAGTGTTGGTTCTTGTGCAGGTTAACAGAGGAATTGTCCTGCTTTCAGATCAAGAGCTGTTAGAGAACTGTTATCACAGGTCTTGCCAGTCAAATCAAGGCCTGACATGACAAATACTACTTTTAATCAATCTGATACATGCTAATCAAATTCTGTGTTTGCATTTTATATATTAAGAATAATTACACTTGTGTTCATATCAAAGCCTTGTGTTCTGTTTCTGGCAGTGGCAAAACCAAAGGTGTGAAAAGCACAGAAGCAGGGCAAGCATGTAGGGCTGGCTTTCTCAGAGTATTCTCCTGATCTTCAATAATTCTCTTGTCAAAGGCTTCCTGAGCCAAACATGGTGGGTTTGTACTTACTAACCTTTACTGGACTTTTTCCGTAACTACTTCCTGTGACCTCTTGATCCTTTGTAAACTACTAAGTGTCTGAACACCCTGTTGCAAGGAGTTCCACAGCAGAAGCATGTGAAGAACAGTACATTTCCTTCTTGAGTCTGTGTCCTTGTCATCTCATTTCACATCTCCAGCTCTTTTATTGGAAGAGGCAGTAACTACCAGTCTCTTCAGCTTCACCTGTCAGTCTCTAACCACTTCAGGTATGCCTGCATGCCATTCAGTTGCATCTCCCCTATCTACATGTGTATTTACTCCTCCAGAGAACTCCACTTGCTTTGCAGAGCTTGATTTTGTTTTCCAAGCTTTGTTGCCTCTTCACCAATATGTTGTATTTGTTCATGTGTCCTCTTACCACCTCCCACTGTTACTCAAGTTTATACTCACTTGCCTGATGTAGACGTCAAGCTTACTGTAGTACTTTTGACATTAGGAATTAATTGTTAGGAAAACAATAAAAAAGGCAAAAATCTGTGGTGTGTCTGTCTCCTGAACAGTATACAAAAGATAGATGTAGAATGGCAAAAATACAGGACAAGGTATTGAATATGAAAATAAGTAGTGAAATGGCTTCCATGCAAGGAAGAGCTATGTAGGCTTAGACTTTTCAGCCTGGTAAAAGACTACAAAAGGAAGACTACGATAGAGGTTTCGTACCACATACGGGGTCAGAAAGGAATCATGAGTGGCATAGATGAGATGAGGAGGGAGCAAAATCATTAGCTGAGAGAAAAGAGAAATAGTGGGAGATGGGTTCAGAACAAACTAAAAGAAAGCAGGTGTTAATAAAATGTGAAATTAAGCTGTGCAACTCCTTGCCATGGGATGGCATGAGTAAAAAACCTTACATAGGCACAAAAGAGGTCTGCCAAATTAGTGGAAAAGAGAGCTATTAAATCTCTCTAGCTTGGGAAGTCGCTAAATCACAAATGGTGATACTTCCCAAAATACTACATGCTTCCCTGCCTCATGGTCTGCTATTGGCTGGTACTGGAGCAAGGATGCTGGGCTGGATGGGCTTCTGCTCTGACCTGCTAGGACCATTGTTGTGTTCCAATGAGTATGCAGGCAGCCAGAACTGGAACAAATCACCCTCCCTGAGCCAAATGCCTTGCTGACACAGAAGCCATGTCTGTCTCTGTGAACCTATGTAGATCCACTTGCAAGCTAGTTACATTTTTTTCCTCTAATCACATCCCTGTCTTCTGACATGTAAACTTAAAGCCAGTGTTTTGTTGCTTAGGAACCCCTTTAATTTCCAGCCTGAAGTTACTTTTAATAAGCTTACACTTATTCTTTATGCCAGCCTTGCTGATTGTCTCACTGGTGTACTTAAGACCTTTTTTTTTTTTTTTTTCTTTTGGTCTGGTGCTTTGTTGTGCTATCCCAAATAAATTTTTGAGAATATGTATTACCAATTTATACATGGTGTTCCAGCAAGATCTTGGTAGTCGCCTATAGTGGCATCTGATATGTCCCTTTTTGCACTGGAAATACAGCTGCTTTTCCTAATCATTATATTTTCTTTCTTCTGAAGCAGCTCTCTACTGATTTTTACTAGCTGCTTATAGGATAGTTATACACAAAGATTTTCCTTCTCTGCTACTTCCAGCAGATGATTGGTCACTTTTCAGCAGAACCCCCTACTTTCTGTTATTCTGTCTTTTGCTGTTACTTTTCATCCCGCTGCTGTCACCACTGTCCTTAAGATTTGTTGCAGTTTTTCTCATGTATTGTTTCAGTCTGCACAATACTTCTGGTACCTCCTAGTCTTGTATTTTCTATACATTTTGGTAGTGTTCATTTAAAAGCGAAAAAAAAATAAGAGAAAATATTGAATCAAAAAAGACTGAAGACCAGTCTTGGCAGAAGTCCATAAATAACATCCTTCCACCTTTCAGAAAGAAATCTGTTGTCATCTCTTCTTGATCTGCTGTTTTTCCTGCCATACTGTTTTTGAACTAACCCTTCTCTTCTCAGCTCAACAAACTACTGTTCAGGTGGTAATATATCAGATTTCTTACCAAGTGAGACTTGAACTGTTGTGCTTCCTTTGTATAAAGAATATTTTGTCATGTTGAAGAGAAGTTGGATGTTTGACATGGTTCAGCTTTTAAGAATCATGTTTCATTTTATTCGATTTTCTCTTTACGTTCATGTTTTCATTCTTTCTTTGAAAACATGCTCCAAGTAAGAGGGCATGCTGTCATTATGAATTGTATGTCCAGATAACTTTTCTCTACCTTTCCTCAGTACTGAAATAAGGCAAAAAGTGTATTTGGATTTGATGCTGTTCTAAGACTCTTCCATGTGATCACATGGCAGACTCACTTTCTGTTAAATCCTAACATAGTATTTCAATATGAAAGGTAAGGTTATATGCGTACAGGTGATACTTTTTTAATTCACCTTTCAGAAGCTCCTGTGTTGGTCTCCGTGGTTGGTAGCCAACTCTGATGCAGAGGACTGTAAACTTCTACCTTATTTTCACTGTAGTGGAAATACTGAGTTGAAACAATTGGCCAGTGCTGCTTTCTGTTGCGAATGTAAATGTTTGGCTGACTTAGTTCTGACCAAGTTTATTCAAGGAAATCTGTGCACCACCAGTAATATGAACTTAGCCAGTTAGTACCTCTCATCCCCCCTGCTAAATTGAGGGCATCTCACTGTGTTGTGATACTCTGTTAGTCTGTTGTGCTCAATCTGTTCTGCCGGGCTGGTTCCCCTCACTGCTTTCCTGGATCTTGGGTCTGCAAGACAAAGGTGGTGCCAAATCCCCTTGTTTAGCAGGGTGCTGAAATTTCTGCTGTGCCTGATTCTGAACAGCTGCTCAATCCAGTTAGTGCCAAGAGGAAATCTGGGGTTCCAGTTTCTCAGTGATTGCAGGTTGGGCTAGAGCTGCGGTAATCCCAGTCTGCTCGTCCCTGTACCTGAGACAGCTCTTCTCTGCCTCCTCTTGTGCTGGCACCAAAATACTCCAGTATTAGACTGCACTGAAATGGTCAGCATTTTTTCTGTAGGGTTAATTTGACTGGTTTAGTTCTCTGGTCTGGTACTGTATGGCCAGACAAGCACCAGTGCAAGAAGGAAGGGGAGGGGGGGAGGAAGAAGCACTGTACCTAGAACTGTTTCAGTGTGGAGGCATGCCTAAAATAACTAAGCTTTGGACAGGCTGACAGAGGGCTGCCCTCTGCTCCTTTCAACATGACAGCTGGACAGATGTGTCCATCTCCAGCCCTAAAGCATTCACCAAGGTGCTGCGCTAGAGTTGTTACCCCCTGCCTCCGAACTGCTCATGGGCACCCGAGCCTGGGACTGCTTTCGCTGCACAGCCAGGCCAGGAGGGCAGCTTGTGTCCAGCCAGCTTGGGGTGTTGGCTGGGCATGGCTGCCTCTGCCTATGGACAACCAGCACTTGCTTGGGTGGAGTTACCTAACGCTGGAGGTAGCTGCTTTGCTTTTGGGATTGGGTCCAGAGATGAGAAGGTAACTGCTGAAGCTGCTTGCCAAGGCAGCTATCAAATCTGATGAGGGATCAGGCCTTGAGGTTAACTGGCAGCAATTATCTGTACCAGAGCTATATCCATGCTGAGTGATTCTTCGGTGTTTTCTTTTGTGTTGGTTTTGTTGGTTCGTTTAAAAAAAAAAAAGTGATGTCTCAGTGGTGTTTTCTGTGGCATTGAGATCCAAGAGGACTATCAACACTTGTCTTTGCAAGTGCAGGCTTTTGGGTACAAACACTGAAGTTTTGGTGACAACTGTGATAATAATGAGACTGAAATACAGATGTCTGACATGTTCTCATGTTCCCTTTTGGGTTACAGGCTCCTCTGAAAGCACCCTTCTGCTTTGGTAAGGAAACAAAATTATTTCAGAAATGGACATGTTAAAGTCATAAGGCTGTTGTACCTGTTCTGGTAGTGTTCTGTTTTTCTTAGCCATTCCTTCACATAACCCAAACTCTCTGACCATTCCGTACTTGGCCCTTTAGCAGAGGTTTCTCCCCAGCTCTAGTCATGACAGCAGCTTATGTGAAGTGGCAGGGCTAGGAGAGAACTGTGTGTTTGGGGAGAGGGATGGTAGATTATCATTGCCGCAGGTCAGGAAGAAGTGTATTGTGTGTGGTCGATAATACGTAATAAGTGTGCCTTAGTAAGGTGAGCTTCCAGCTCTCTCTGCAGGAGAAGGGGGTGCATACCTTTCTTGACTCCAGCAGATTCTGTGATATGATAGGAGGCAGGAAAGAAATGTAATTTCTACAGCCATGTTTCAATGTGTTACTTTGTCACATGTTCTTAATGATAGAAGGCTCGGGTGGGTGCCGTGCTGTCAGGCTGTGTTGCACATCATTGGCTGATCGTGAATCCACGCTTCATGTTCACAAGTGTTTCTTTTTTTCTTAAAGACTGCTTGTTTGTGCGGTTATAAACACTGGTGGCATGGGCACAAGTCTCCACATCTCCTTTGTTTGCCCTCTGGTACTTAGATTTGGGTAAGCAGGGCAGCTGCAGTTTGAAATTTGTAGTTGTAACATTATCTGTTAGCAGGTTGATTATTTTTTCTCTTTACTGCTAAAACGGTACCATAGACCACATGAGATCTGCTTCAGGTAAGTCTGCCCATTATTGTGTGCATTTACACCGGGTGTTTTAAAGGATTAGTAGATACTATATTTTAAGAGATTGGTTAGTGGTAGGAAGTAAGGCTGCCCGTGAAATGTTTTCTTCTAGAGTCCAAATGCAAAGATCTCTTATTAAAATTTATCCAGTTGTTTAGCTTTTCTTAACGGAAGGTTCATAGGTCACAGGAACAAGTGTAGTATGAAATTTCAAACCCAGTAGTCACCTGCTTTTAAAGCAAAATAGTAATATTCCCTCATTTTAGAAGGCAGTGCAGTTACTGAACTACCGCTTTGTTCTGTCAAAATATGCCCCTGTTTGTTTACATTTCTGTGTATTCTGAACAGGTTTGATTTTTGTTTTGTTAGTTTTATTTTTAGCAGTAGAATCCCATACAGGTTCCCAAGCATTTCACTGGCTTTCCTTCTAGCCACTTTTTCCTAAGAACAGGTGACCATACCAAGGCTTTGAATAATCCTCTCTGTATTCAAATCTGTTGGACAGTGAGTGCCCTGCAGTTTAGTAACGCTGCTGCTTTGCCTCTGCTTTGTTCCATTTCGCTTTTTAGGCCTCCTTTTCCTCTTCATGGGATTCCCCATTCTTTGGATTTTTTTACCAACTTGTCACCTGCCAGATTGCTTTCTTGGTCCTAATCCATCTATAATTTGTCTCTGTTTCCCCTTCCTTAATCTCCTTTTGCCTGTATCTCCAAACCTTACCTTCATCCTCGTCGCTCCTCCCTCCCCCATCTTTGGTTTTGGAAGAAGCCTGGAGGCGTGGTTAGATGCCAGAAGAGCTCAGTTATTACTTACACAGGGACACTTCATCCTGTCCGACAAGTATGCTATTTGTAGCCTTGAGGGATATAGCTAAAGGGCACAGAGTTTCCACTCAAAATTTAAGTAGATTAGATTATGTATACATATTTGTTGTGACTTGGCAGGTATCCCAGTGCCCGAGGTCTTAAAACATATACTCTGCTATACTCCAGGCAAGCTCAACTGTGTGTTTCAGAAGATGCTCTGGAGAGATCGGAGGCTGCTGTTTGGGGTTCATAAAAGTGTTATTCTCTTTAGGTCTGATACAGCACAGGAATTCTGGAATTCTGACTACTGTTCTGTCTAGTCCTGTATTTTATCCTGATATTAACTATTAGATTATTTAAGGGGTGGTATAACAGTAAGATAGAGAGGACAAGATCCTCTCATTTAATTCTCTGCTGGTTTGGATTTTGCCTGGGAAAAAAGACAGTTGGTATTACTCTTTTCTGAAGCCCTCTTGAAGTCATATTATAAGTCTGAATGATCCAGTTGTGTATAGAAGTATATGTTACCTTATGGCAGTAAATCTCACAGGCTAATACTTTGCTGGTAAAAAAAAAAAAAAAGTGTTGGTGTTTATTAGTTTAAAATCTGCTATGGTGTGGCTTTATTGAATGTCTTTCACTGTCGCAAGAACAGATGAAACCATCTGAGCACATTATTTTAATAGTTTTCTCTTGTAATCTTGTTCAAAAAACAAACGTAAAAATGCAGCCCCAAAATTCAGGTGCTGCAAAGATGCTGGAGGGAACTGTGAAGTTAAACCAGCTGTATTTTATGAAATTCTGTTTGGTATGGCACTCTTCCTTATAAGGTCCAATGACCAATTGTTTTGATTATTTAGAAGGAAAAAATTCCATGAGAACTGTTACTGAAAATGACTACCTTGGCATCAGCGATCTGTCACTCTCTTACAGCATTTGATGCAATACTGAATTTAATTAAGATAGCTGAAATATCCAATTGGCCACTCAGTGCTTCAGGTCTTCATATGTGACCTGTTTATTACATTTTCTTGTACACTGCTAATGATATCTGTAAATAAATACTCCTTCTGTTTGTAGTGGTGTCTTAACATCCAGGCCTTTGTAAATAAAGATCAGCCTGTGTATCTAGTAGAAAGCTCCAACTCTTGATTCTCAGTGCACAGTGACCTGTGAGCTTTTGCAGCAAGGAGCTGAAGCCATTCCTCAACTTTTGCCATTAGAGCAGTGAAACCTTTGAAGGAGGAGTGTGGTGCTGCAATTGCTAGTGGACGGCAGAGGAGCTGCGAGAGCAGAGTGGCTGGGGCCGTGTGTTGGGAACTACGGCTGGTCTGGTCAGGTTGCAAGAGAAGGGCATACTTGACAAAGAGGTAGCCTGGATTTAGTTAAGTGGGTTTGCTTCTTTGTTTAAGCAAGGATTACAGGTTGATAAAAATGCACTTGCTGATATGCAGTAGGTATGAGCTGCTTTTGCTCAAAATTGCAGAGGGGTACGTGAGAGAGAGAGGACCAGGACTATGCAGATCTGAAATGTACGTCCACCTGACTTGTTCTTTTGGCATCTCAGTGGCTTAGAGAAGATACGCTTGAAAACAGTTACACACTTGTTCAAACCCATTTGTGTTATCTTTTAGAGTAGTCTTTAAAGGCAGAGGATGAGGAATAATCTGGTGAGAGCTTTTTTTTTTTTACTTTTTACCTTCTGCATGATATTCTTCATGTATGGTGAAAAAAAAAGATTTGCCATAACAAACAGAAACTGCATGCAAACTTTACTGCTTTTTCAGGTTCTTACTTCTGTTTTGCTTTTCTAAGTGTGAAAACGTGGATTCACTCAAGCAGATAATAGGTAGAATTGCTCCTTTGTAAACCTTAAAATGGAGGTAGTGAGAAAGAATGTCTAGGCTGTTGATCACTGGGAAATAATTAACAAAAGCGATTTACTGTGGCGTAGTCTGCAGTAGGATGTTACCTTGAACACACTTCATTCAGTTCCTCTTACAGCATCATGTGTCCATGCTGAACTTAATTCTCAAGGTTATACCAAAAAAGACTACTTACTCCAGCAAGTGCAGTAAATACTGCTTGTGATGAGTTAGTTTCCACTCTAAGATTTCTGTGGGTTAATTGTTTATAATGTGCTGGAGTCTCTATTTGTTTCCTCCTGACTTGCTACCCATGTACTTTTCTCCAGGATCATCCTGACTGGAGGTAAATGTTCCATACATGTTGTAGGTAGCCAAAAGTTGCCTTTTTATGGTGGGAGTTGTAAGCAAGTTGGTTGTAATATCTGATTAGTTTTGAAGAGTCTGCCAAGGCTCTGGTGGTCTCCGATTCATCTGTATCTGACCCTACTCAGGTACAAATCATTACAGGATGAATAGGTACAGGTCACTGCCCACATAAATGAAAGCACACCTGGACCTGGCCTTGGGGATGAATCAAAGGATGTAGCAGAAGACAAACACAACGGAATTCTTGATCAGTGCCCTCATATGCGTGCTCTGGACTGTGGTGTTGCAAGTGATACTGCTGCTGAATCCTGGAGCAATTTATATTCCCCGCCCCCCTCCCTGGGATGCTGCACAGTGCCATAGCTGAGGCCCAAGATAACAGGTTAAAACCCCAGCTAATAGAGGTCAGTAGCATCACCTATGGCATAGTGTCCAGCTGGGCCCGGGCCTGCTGCAAGCACTGTGACTCATCGGACATGAACAATACCCAAGAAATGGCTACAGGATCCTGCAGAGGCTGGAGGAGGAAGCTGATCTGGTAAGTATTGCATGCCCAATTGCACAATAACTTCACAGGAGGTGAAACTTCACAATTTAAAAGCTGCTTTTTCTGGAGCAAAGCTCTCTTGCTCAGGTAGCAGCTTTTCCCTTGCCATTGAACTTAGCCATTCTCAAACTTAGATCAGACTCCTGTTTTATTTATTTGTTCCTTGTCCCCGCAGACGCACTGTCAGTCACTCACTGGCCACCTCTGCGCTCCAGCTGCTGTCCCTCCATCCCTACGTTTCTCTCACCCTCTTACCCAGATTAACAGCCTTTACTGTTGGTGTCCCCTATCCCAAAATTTTGCATGTCAAATCCAGCAAATTCTTCTCAGCTACCCTTGTCTAGTTATCAGTCCTGCTGTACTGAAGGACTTCTGAGAAACTTTACTATATCATTTCTCTTGTACCTCCATGCCTTCTCTTTCCCCTCATTCTCTGCATTCTTTCTACCCTCTGTGTAAAAGATCCATCCCGTGAGGTGCGTCATGAAGTTATCTTCACTGCCCAAGTCTTTGCAACCCTGCCCCATAGACACCTTGCCCTGTTTGGAAAGCCTGGAGATCTCTAGGAGAGAGGTGACCCTGCTCTTGGTGCTGATGACAGTGATGAGCACGCTGCCCCCTTGTCTTGGGGAGCCCTCAGCCTGTGGGGAAGGCAGGAAGCAGTCCAGCCTGGCTGGACACAGCATAGAGCATTCCTGTCCCAGCTGAACCAGAGCCATGGCACGGCTCACGTCCATGCTCCCTAGAGCTCAGCTCCTCATGTGGGTGCAAGGAGAGACAGTCTGGAGGCTGGACGGGACCATGTTTTGGGGAATGCACAGACGTAAAGGACAGAAGGCATTACATGAGACTCTGTGCTTCCTCGTACTGCTGCCTACGCCCGGGCCCATGCAGCATGTCCTTCAGTTTAACAAGTGTTGGTATGCCTTCCAGCCAGTGTCATTTGTCACATCTGTGCTGCTGACTCAGAGCTTTTTAGTTTCTCCAGTACCTGGCACCACAAATACCAGAGCTCTTGATCACACTTTCTGATGCTTTTATGGTTTTCACGTTTATTTTTTATTTTTTTTTTTAATTCTTGCTCCCCTCCCTGAAATGGCATCTTCTCATTGGTCTCACTTTAAAGCATTAACGGTATATTTCTTTGCTGTGCCAAGTCCCGGACTTGTACTTTTCTGCCTCCTCTCTCAGCTGATTTGATCTCCTCTCATTTCCTCCTCACTAATCACAGCCTTCTCCAGCTTTGGTTATGCTGCCCCCCTGCTCCCGACCTTAGTCATGCTCAGTGTGTTTATAAATCTTAACCCAGTCTCAAATGTAAAGCTCTGCTGTCGCGGACTTTCGTTAGCATGCTCCATCTTTGCTCAGGGTGAAATACACAAGGAATCTTGAATTGTGTTGCTGTTCTAAACCTTTTATTTAGTAGAGTGAGCTTGTGTGTATCTAACAACTGCTGCAGAATTTTCTTAACTTTGCAGTGTATTTTACAGTAATTTGTAGGAGCCATAAAAAGAGTGAAAAGAGTGTGTGGGAGGGAGGTGTGACACAAACACTGCAGGTAAAGGAGGTGTTGGGGTTTTTCCTTGTTTTCCCTTTGTATTCCCCTCCTCCTTCCAATTTTTTTTTCTTTTTTTTTCCTTAAGGAAATGCTCCTCTAGCGCTCCTGGATAAGGCTTGTTGATAGATAGCCTTGCAGTGTATTATCACAGTTTGCCTGTTGTTTTTATAAATGAGGCCCTTAAGTCTCCCAGGAATTTCCTAGGGAGTAATATCCTTCAGCATAAGGACAGCCAGTTGCACATGTGTGCAGTTACAAATGTAATGTCTACTGTTTTTTCTTTTCTTTTTCCTTTTATAAAAAGAAAAACAAATTCCAAAGCAGAACCCTTTTACTCCAATGCCTATCCGACAGTGTATGACCATTTTGAGTTTTGAAACAATAGCAACCAACTTACCCCATTACGTACGTCCCAGAAAAAACCTACAGCAGCACATGTAGTATGTGGAAGTAATTTGGAAGGCATCTTGCAGTTTTGAAGGGAACACGGTGAAAAGAAGAGTTGGGGGAAAAGAATTTGAATGTGGTCACAAAGAAAGAAACTCGTTAGCAGCATTAAAATAGAGATTGTAACAAGGGGGGTGACTAGTAACATCTTTCTTTTTTCTGATTTCTCTTAGCACATAAAAAAGCTGCAGCCCATGTGAAGAGGGGAATTATTAGCTAAAAGATAGCCATCAGATTTCAGAAGATAAACGAAAGGTGGATCTGAACCTTGAAATTGTCAGCTCAGCTCAGCAGGAGGTTGCAAAGGCAGAGTGGTGAAATGAGGGTTTCCTGGAGAACTCCCAGAAGATTGAAATGGATTATACGATTCTGGAAGGGGACAAGAAACAGGCAATGCAAAGGTGCTAAACATAAACAGTTGTAACAAAACACTGGTCAAGCACTTTACCTGCAACACCCTGCAAAACACGGAAGATGTTCTGTATTGAGACCACTGTGTCAGTTGGGCTAATCAGAAATGTTTCCTGGACAGTATTCAGGATCATCCAGAGGAGCACTCCTTGAATGACCTACTTTGTACTTAAGGTCATTATTTTTTCATTGAAAAAATTTCTCTATCAGTTAAATCAGTAAATAAATCCATTTTTCTAAACACCTGTCTGAAAATTAAACACAACTATTGTAAAACTTTTCACAACTTTTTAAAAATAAAATTAAACTAAACCATACCTTTTTGACTGCAAATTTTTTGCTTGCCTACAGCTACTTTCCTGCAGCATGAAAGGAGCTCAAGCGTCTTGTTGGAGAGCGCTTTAGAGGAATACATTCTCTGGGACTCTCAAAAGCATCTCCATTTCATGTTTCCATCTGCCCTCCAGGACTTTTTTCCCATTACGTGCATGAAACATTGATGCATGCCATACAGTCATAAGACTATTTTTAATTCCGTCTTTTTTGTCACCATCTTCCTTTCACCTTTCTGGACGCCTGCTCCACTGGCAGTCTGCAGCTGTTTCAGGCAAAGTCTTGCATGTGTTTTTTTTCCCATCACTTACTGTAGGCTTGGAAATCAGGGAAGCAGAGTCTACTAAGTTGTTTTAAAACAGAGGTGCTCTTACATGTCCTGGTGTCTTAGACTGTGGAGGAAAAAAATTACCTTGCAGGACAGAGGTCTTTCATCACAGAGCACCCATTATTGACATTGGTGAATGTTTACTATCATAAACTGTGTCCAGCAAGACTGTGAAGGAATATGCCATTATGTTGATAAAGTCTTAAGCCTGTGTGTTTGGGAGGTAGAGCTGGGGTAGAGAAGGGCAACAGGTATGCGTCTCTCAACCTGCTTCTGTGCCAGCAGGGAACCCTATCCCTTCAAATCTATCCGTGACCTCCTGTGCATTGACAAACCTTCTCGTGCTCCATCTGCCTTCCTGACTTGGTTGCCCTGCCAATAACAAGCCGATTACCTTGTGATTTAGTGGTAAAGTTGTTTGGTGAGTGCATCGTTACGACATTTCATCAGGATGACAGGAGCTCCCAGACTGGTTTTCTGTTGGTGCAGCTCCAGGGTAGAATCTGTGTGGACTTCTGGCAGGTTCTGCCTTTGCTGCCTGAAACTGAATCCAGTACTTGCTGCCAGTCACCTGAATCCAAAAATTGTACTCCAAGTGATTGTTCTGGATACTAACTGCCTGGCTTCATCTCCCTCTGCTATGTTCAGTTGTGCATAACTGCTTTTAATTGTTCATCAGTTTGGCATAAAGTCTCAGAATTTTTACAGATTCAGATGTGCATCCCAAAATGTGTTGCATGACTGAAACTGAGGCAGAGCACTGTAAATGAACTGCACAATGTGCCAAATGAGAGATGGGAGCAAATGCAGAGCTGTTTACTTACCTTGTTAACAAGGATGCCTTCGTAGCAAAATGGCATGCCAGCACTCTGTGAAGTCACCCTAATGAGAGTAAGCTGTTTAGGTGTATGCTAACATCACTGCATAGACAAAGCTGGTACATGAACAGTCAGAAATACATTCAGTGTTTGTGCTGTGCAGGACCTGAAAGGCTCATTGGTTACAGCTTTGAAGAGGGATTTGCTCTGGTATTACTCTAAGTATACTGCATCTTTAGTTATCCTTTCCTAAGGCTTTTGTGGTTTAGCTCATAAGGTCATTGATATAATTGTCCAACATCACAGCTGTAGTAGTAGTAGTAAAGGACATTGTGACTAAACAGGACACTTTTTACTCAAGATAAAGTTACAATAATCTATAAAGTATTTTATTTTCAGACAGAATGGCAGTTTCTCAACTGCAGGATGTATTGGAAGATCATCAGCTGCTTGAGAATTCGGCACTCCTTCTTACATGTTGCCTTTCTCTGGGGGCTGTGACAAGAGGCAGAAGAGACTGGCAACCAGGATCAGCGTTTTAATTGGAATACCCCCAATAAATCGTATGAAAATCCAAAGTTACAGAAAAAGCAATGCTAAACTCTGTCAGAGGTTTTGCCCCCAGGCAGTATTGTTCAGGCAGTGTGATATTCAGGGCAGGACTGGGCTTCTACATTCTTCGCACTACCCTATACCACCTACATCCAGGACGTGGTGTATGTGCTGGAGACACTACCCTTTCTCATAGTCACTTTCTCTCTGTCCTTCATGAGTTGTCTTTTGGGAGTCTTAGGGAGTTAGAGTTCTTTGGAGGCATCAGCAAGATGTTCTGGTTCAAAAATCAAAGTGACCTGTATCAAAAAGGCTTTTTAAGGAAACTAGGGAGCCATATTGTAAGAGGGAAGTCTTTGCACCAGTAAAAGACAGCTTAAAAGGTAGGATCAGAGGTCAAAAGTAGACAGTCGATTCTCAGTTAAAGGAGGGTCCTGGTTATGTTCCACAGAGATCTGTGCAGTTCAACTCATTCGTAAATGGTATCAGTAAGGAGATGAGCAATTGCGTGAGCAAGTTTGCTGTGAAGAAGAGAGCCAGCTGTGGCGATCAGTAGAAAGGCATTTAAGTGCTGAAGACTGTGCAACAAAATGGGTGATGAAATTCAGTGTAGATAAATGAGGATAACTGAGGAGCACTGGGCAGAACAATCCTGATTATATATGAAGATAGTAAGTTTGAGCTGAGTATTACCATTGAGAAGTAAGATTTAGGGGATTGTGATTGGTGATTGTGAGATCATGAGCTCATTGGTCACCAAAATACAACCCAATTGTTAGAGGAAAGAAATACAGAATAAAATTGAGAATGTGATTACGAGAGTGGATGGTCCAGCTCCCTCCTGAGTCCTGTTTGCACTTCTGGAGCCTTCATCCAGGAAGGATTTATTAGAATTGGAGGAGGCTTAGAGAAGGTCAGCAAGGATGATGAGCTACCTGGGGTGGCTTCCATATGAACAGCACTTCTGTAAACTGGGGCTTTGGTCTGGGAAAGGAATGAATTGAGGGCAATGTCATGGAGATCTGCAGAGGAAGGAAGAGGCAGACTAACCACTGCCTTTCAGTTCAAGAACATACACAGTCAGGAGGGAAGGCAGATTCAGAGCCTTCAGAAGGAAGAGGTTTTCTATAAAATCAGTAGTGGAGAGACCTGGGGGGCGAATTCCCGAAAGTACGCTGCATATACTAGAAACTGATACTGTTTCCAAGGGAAGTGTGGACTATTGCTTGGAGCGGTGATGTGCTGAATGTTGCTAAACTAAACAGAAACCACATACCGTTCAGGAAGTCCCTGACATCAAAGTAGTTGGAGGTCAGAAGAGTATCAGTAAGAAATAGCACATGTTCGTGACCTGTTCTGTACTTTTGGCTATTACTGGAGATGGAATACTGGCCTGGATGTACCATTTATCTAGCCTACACACCTTATCTCGTTTTAAAATGACTTCAGACAAAGGAAAATAATACTCCTTGCAAATATCAATTAACTTCTGATCATATTAGTGTATAATCTCATATGCACCTTTACAATGTGTGTTTGTGTTTACTTGTACATGTTCAGGATTTGCTTTTGATTAGGATTTATTATAGAATCATAGCATGGTTTGGGTTGGAAGGGACCTTCAAAGCTCATCTAGTCCAATCCCTTGCAATGAACAGGGACACATTCAACTAGATGAGGCTGCCCAGAACCACATCCAGCCTGGCCTTGGATGTCTCCAGGGATGGCACAACCACCACCTCTCTGGGCAACCTGTGCCAGTGTTTTACCACCCTCATTGTAAAGAATTTTTTCCTCACATCCAGCCTGAATCTTCCCTGTTTTAGTTTAAAACCATTACCCCTTATCATATTGCAACAGGCCCTGCTAAAAAGTCTCTCCCCGTCTTTCTTATGAGTACCTTTTAAGTACTGAAAGACTGTGATAAGGTCTCCCCAGAGTCTTCTCCATGCTGAACAACCCCAACTGTCTCAGCCTTGACATGGTCCTGTATGCAGATTAAACCGTAACCAAACTTTGTTTTCACAGAAGCATCATCACTTTAAAAATGGATGCAGATTATTCTTAGGGGGCGGACTGGGGTGGTATGGTTCTAAAGCACTTTTGCAGATTTTAAACATTCTAACAGTAATGACAGTATCAACGTTATTTGTATCATAGCCTTTCCAAAATTTTTAGATAAATATGTATGCATTGCCATAGAGATTCTTAAAAAGCTTATAAAACCACAATTATCAGATGGGTTAACTCTAGGCTGCTTTTGTTTCCGTAGATTTAGTGTATAATCAGGAATCCTTTGGAATATTTAATAACCAAAACTGAACTCTCAGAGTTAAAGTGGACCTAAGTAATTTGAAACATGGAAAGCCCACAAAGAGATGCTGGATAGTATTATGATTTTTTTTTTCTTTAAATTACAGACTATTAGGTCATGATAAAATAAACATTGGTAAATTCATGTGCTGCTTTTCCAGAAACTTAAGAAGAAAAAAACCAGGCATGATAGAATTTTTCTTCTTCTCACAAGGTTATGTAATACTCTTTCTAATGTAGCTTATTATAAGAATGAGTTATTTTCTAAAATTAAAAATCTCGTTGTCCAATTTTCATGACTGTAGTATAGCTTTTAAGAATTGTGGGTGATCTTACAATCATGAAAAAACCATGTCATGCTTTATAGTCTAATCTATATAAATACCTATTTTCATATGAGGGTTGATGTCCCACGGCAACCTACTGTTTTTTTCCTCCGAATGCTTGCTTTATTAATTCATAAAAGGTATGTATATTTAATAGAAGCTTGCTAGTGTAATCTGTACATTTACAGATAATAAAAATAAATGAGTTTCATCATTTTAATGCATTTGTTCCCCTTGCTGTCCATATTTCAGACTACTTTGAAAGACATGGGTTTTTTTCCTGCTTTATGCATATTCAGTAGATTTCTCTGTTTGTGGATGTTTTAAAAAAAACAAAACAAAACACCAACAAAATATTCGTTAAAATTTTAAATTGATGAAATACCTTAATTCTTGTCTTTTTCTACCTATGTAGTACCCTTCGCAGCATAATCATTGTTCTGCACACAGTAGGTATTAGTAATGTGCTGTCACTAACAGTAGACTACAATGGTTGCCTGGGTTTAGTTTCAGTGCTTATGTTAATTCATTATGTTCTGGATGTTAGGCTGTTTCCCTGAGGGGTAAAGTCTTATGTGTTATTATCTCTAAGTATTTCTTATGTTTATACCTAAGATCACTGGATAGATATTTTCACTGTTTTGCCCACGCCATTCAATTTTCCTGCAGCACCTTTCACAGGCAGTTCTTCTGCTGCATGCTTGGAACTGGTTGTATCTTCCTGCAGCCTGTGCATGCTCTTGCTGCTGTCCTGCCATGCTCCCTTGGCCACCCTTCTATAATGTAGGCTAGAGCTTGAATCCGTGAAGGATGTCTCTGAGCTCAGCTGCCTGCTAAGGTTGTGAATGCTCCAACCCTGGAGGTGTTCAAGGCCAGGTTGGACAGAGCCTTGGGCAACATGGTTTAGTGTGTGGTGTCCCTGCCCATGGCAGGGGGGGATTGGAACTAGATGGTCTTAAGGTCCTTTCCAACCCAAACCATTCTATGATTCTATGATTCGAAGTTCTGAAGTTCAAGATAAGATAAATACAGCCTTGTATATATTTTTTAAAAAAACAAGCAAACAATCTGTTCTGTTGTTTGTGTGTGTCTGTGCTCCCCTTACCTGAAACAGTGCTGTACGGTAGGGCCAGTGCCTACATCTTTGAATGGTTATTCACAGTAACTGTTGCCTAAAAATGCAGAAGGCCAAGTGGCTTCACCCACCTCTCAGTGCCATCTTGTCCCCCTGGGGCCTCAGATTTGGACCCCTTTGTCTTCTTGCATCTGTTCTCTCCCAAGCTGAAGGAGAGGAGCTGTAGAGCCCTGTCCAACTCTTGGCTGTTGTCCAGTTGGCTCTGACCCTCTTGCTGCCTCCCGTGTGAAAGGCCATAGTGGCCAGAGGCAGGGCTTCGGGAGTTGAGATCAGTCCCTCCTGTCATTTGGCAGTGCTGTGTTTGTAGACAGTTGTGCCAGGTGTCTTTACTGCTTGGGGCAGAAACATGTGTGTACATGTTGCTTCCTGTTCAAATTGCTTCCAAATTACACAATAAAACAGGCAGGAAATTAAATGAAGTATCACTTTGTGAAAGTGCAGGCATGAGCCCCTCCTAGCATAGGCAAGCTTCCTGGTCAAACCCACCTTATGGTTAAGTCTTACCCCAGCAATGCCTATTCTTCCTCCTTCTTGTCCTCCAGCACCAAAGCTTCAGTTTCCAGATGTAGGAGACCTCGGGCCATGTAGTTCTCACTTTATTTCCCCTTTCCCCCTCTGAGATGAGGCTTTCTACTGCAAAAAGCCTAGCATTTTCCTACAAAGTCAGTGAGACCTACTGTTCTAAGGTCAGTGCAAGTGTGCAGTGGGCACATTGATCCTTGGTGACCCAGGAAGGATGGCTGAACCTTGCAGGGCTACAGGTCACAGCGTACTGTCCTAGAGCATAGCAGGCACTTCACCACTGAGACCGTCAGCCCCTTCCAACAGCTGTTGTAGCAGAGGTGTTTGAAGGAAGGAGGGCTAAATCTGCACCTCCACAAACTGAACTGCCCAGTGAGAAGCTTGTGTGTAAGCCCATAGCACAGGGAAAGCATGCGCCTAAATGGTGCTCCGTCTTCAGTTGCCTTAACCCAGGGGTAGATTCCTTCACCTCCAGGAGCATTGGTGACATTTGCACAGTTTTAGCAGCCCCAGCTGTGAGGAGCAGATATGGTGAGATCTGTAGTTCAGTTCTGCCACCCTGTAGGAATGATGCTTTGTGTCACTTTGGCTTTTCTGAGCCACAGTGCATGGCTACGTTGACTGTTGCTTGCTGATACTTCCTCCAGCTCAGCTCCCCCAGCTATCCCTGACTGCTTGGACAGAGCAGGTTTCCTCTGACTGATAGTCACCTGATACAGAAAAGAAGAAAAATGGTTACTTATGCTACAGTAATTGTGGTTCTTCCAGGCATGCTATCCATAGAGGCACCACAAGCAATCTCTTGTCCTTCTCTCTGAATGAGCCTTTACTGTTGACAAACCTGAGAGAGGTTAGACTGGGGCATCCTGAGCTTAATTTGCTCTATTACCACCCTGAGCAGCAGCAGCTCCTGGCTTCCTTGGTCTGCATGCGTTCATCCTCCTTCTTCCCAACCCAGGATGCCAGTCTGTGTTTCAGCTTTCCAGTCCTCACACCGTGCTCCCAGCTAGGGCATCAGCTCTTGCCCACGTACTTTTCTCCCATGGCCCTGCTCCCTTTCTTCAGCCACAGCAAACTGTCAGCTCCTCCACATCAGCATCAGGTTTGGGAGCAGCAGAGCTACATCAGCTACTGAAGAGAGAGGTTGCCACCTCCCAAAGCAGTACGTTGATGGCAGTGGCACACGTAATGGCTCTTGCCCCATGGCATGAGTGAAGAGCAGAACTGGGAGCTGCCGTTGCTGCAGAGCGTGTTAGGTGGTGCAATGATGTGTGTGGCACCAGTCAGGAGCCCTTTGCCTCACTGCCAGTAGCAGCTGGGGGGGTTCACAGGCACAGCCTGGATGGACATTACTGTCTTCAGAGAACTTGATCCTGTTCATGTGAGTACATGCTCACCTGGGAGCTGTGTGGACAGCACTTCTTAAAGAATCGCAGTTTCCATAGGGTAAGTAACCACTTTTGATTTTGTTTCCTTAAAGAAATATTTAAAACACAGGATGACTTTGTAATACTATTAAATCCTTAACCAGTTCCACCATTATTATGACTAATGTTTCTAGAAATCTTCTTCTGGTTTAAAATGGATTAATTTCAGGATTTGAAGCTAGATTCACTACTCTATATACAAGGCAGAATGACAAATACTGTGTTCTCATTATTGCTCTCTTATTTTGAAAGAAAATAGCCATGAAACTGGTGTTTGCCTTTACTGTGCTTGGACACTTAAGTAAGAAATGCAAGTTAGGAGGAGGATTATTGGTTGTATTCATGTAATGTCTTCATTATCCTTTTAGTTTAGATATCAAATACTGTTTTAAAATATTTTCAAGTGCAGCTATTTTTTCAAATTTTTAAACATGAACTGTGAATTTTGAAAAAAGTATGTTACTCTTTTTTAATATTAAAACCAGGAATAAATGATTTTGCTTAGGGTTTGGGTTTTGTGTTGTTTTCTTTGACACCTTAGGTGGTAGAAATTCAAATATTGTCCCACCTGGAATTAACAGGGTGCCTGGAGAGTTAGCAAAATTGGCATCTCACAGATACTGGAAAAGCTGATCAATTCTAGGAATTGTGATCTGACGAATCACATTAATTGTATTTTGTTACTAGTTCACAAGTGGGTTTGGGGCATGTGACAGTGCTTTCTTCAGCGTGATGCTTCTCTTCTTCACATGGAGAATAATTTGAACTTTGTTACTTGTTTAAAAATTGTTCCTAACTCATCTAGTTGAGAAGAAAATGTAATAACACTGTAACTATAAGCAGTTATGAGAAGAATGGTACATCTTTGTCCAGTATTCTGCCTCAAGAGATTTCCTAGCTCCAAAAGCTTCTGAGAAAGGTGGTCTAAAATTCAGCATTATCATGGGCAACTTTTGTATTCTGTGCAGAAGAAAAAGTCTTTTATCAAATAGCTGATTTATTGTCACAAAGCATAGGGATTATTGCACGTTTTCTGTTAATCCTGTCAAATGTAGCAAATGTTTTCATTATTCATACAGACTTTCCCCTTTTTGTGCATATGTTGTTGAGCTCTGCTTAATTATGGTCTAGAAGTTGAGATCCCGGCTAATTGTGGGTATAACATTGCCCTCATCTGGATCCAGTGTGCTGTGATTTTGCTATATTCATAAGGTAATGAATAAGAGTACCTCCAGCATTTTAACTACATGTGATGTTTATCTTGCTTGCTTACTTGTTCCAGTTCCTTCAGTTTCCCTTGATACAGTACTCTTTCCATGCCTCTATTGGCCCCATCTCTGAGGGCATCTGCTTTTTGCTAGAGAGACTTTTAGATGCGTGGTGAGAACTGAGTACCATAAGCATGTAAGAGAAAACAACAAATAGTGTTGAGAGGGCATTATAATATTTTAGACAGAATTTTGGGGCGAGGGGCATGTGTGGTTTTGAACAGGGAAAAGTCTGTAAATACCAGTAGTGGAGGGACTAAGTCCACGAGGACTTAGTCCATTACATTTATATGGCTGTCTTAAATATTGTCTACGTAGTGTGAGCTACATTAGCAGAAAAATCTGAATAGTGAAGCTCTTCCTTTCTGCTGTGACAGTGGAAGATGTTGAGAATAGGCATTGCAGGGTAACTAATTTATAAGGGTCTTGCTGGGAGAGTGAATGAGGAGTCATCGGCATTTTCACCCTGAAAGAAGGTGATTTGGGGACCTCCAAAAGAGGGTTGTGTTCCCTCTGTTGCTCCTTAGGTGAAAACAAATCTTTCACGTTTTCTTTGGGTATTGGAGCCCCAAATAAATGCTCCTCAGCTGTCAGAAAGCTTCAGCCGTTTGCCCTGAAGCACTTTTGCCTTTAATAGGTGTTCAAGGACGCTGGTTTGCTTACATTCATGCTTACCAGCAGAGGAGGCTGGGGCTGTGTGAAGCTGAACTTGGTACCAAAAGGAAGAATACTTTGATGAAGCAAATGGGAAGTGAGAAGGGAAAATGGTTTGTGTGAGGGAAATGCTACATTACTCCTGGGTTCCTGCCAAATACCTTCAGCCTGCTATGCCACGTGGGGTACGTGCACTGTACAGGGCTTTGCCCTTAAGTATCTGGAAGAGTTGGAGGAGATAAACCTCCCTGCTTTCTGTTTTCCACTTATACCTGTGTCATCCAGGAGGCCTTCTAGCAAGAAAAGGAAGACATGCTGCAAATTACAAAAGGATGGTGGCAAGGAAAAGGGAGATATAAGGGAAATTCCAGAAAGGCCCTCTGGATTTGCTCAGGCACACCTAGACTTGCCTTCCGTTGGGATTTACCTGTAGCATGTACATCATTAAGAGGCTTTATTATTTTTTTAAATTAATTTTATTTTCCTTTGCAGGTCACCTTTTAAGCTGCTATTTCCTGTATAATTAAGCAGAATGAAGGCATTAGGTTCTGTTAAAGTTGGGCCTAATCCAGAAATCTTCTCTTATTCAGTCCTTCCTGAGTAAGAAACTCAAGTCTGGGCCCAGCATTTTACATGTTTTATTGTTATTTCTAAATTATTTGTGGTCTGTGGAAATTTTTTTTTATTGTTTTGTTTTTAACTTTATTGAAAACTCCTTTGCTTTTGTCTAATTTTATCTCTTTATGTGTTACTGTCCAGCATAGCATTAGTTGAAGTGATGTAAGTATACTGCAAATTGAAGTGCGTAATCGCTACTGATAATGCAAGAACGATTGATTCCTACGGTTTATAATTAACAGTACATAATGTTCTGTGCATGGGTTGGATCTATCCCTTTTAACTTTTCCTTTCTGATTTTTTCCATCCCTTGGTCTTGCTGCATCCCAGCCTTTCTGAATGTACTGGTTTCGCTGGAGTCTAGTCTGTTCTTCCTTTTGTTTTTCAGACCAGTAAAAATGGGAAGTACTGGATTCTGGTTTCCTCCAAGAAGAGTCAGCGGAACTGGTTAAGACCAAAATCTGAGGACTTTAGTGGGCAAACATCAGGTGTGCATTGAACAGAGGCTGCTTTAATTCTGCTTTGAGTATATGCTTGTTTAAAAATAGTATTATATATGAGCTTTTGTGTAATGTGTTTGTTATATTTGATACTGCATATAATCATTCATCCTGCAGTTGTGAAAGCACCAGTAAGAATGAGGATTTTAAGTGATAATATGTTGAGACACAAGCAGGCAATATTACTCATAAAATTCTTTCAGCTGGTCTTTGGAAAGTGTAATATTTGAGGATCAGTGGTTTTTTAAGTTTATCTCCATTGCTCAGTCTATATATCCACAAGAAAAAAAAAAGTGGTTATTTGCTGTTCAGAGATCAATACTGAAGTTCTTCATCTGTTGAGAAATGGTACTGAGATAATAGTGCATATGTCTTTTAATAAAACACTGTCATTGTCAAAGATTGGATCCACACTATCTTTGTTCTAATGATGCATATTTAAGGACACTTAAGCACAGTTCAAAGTCAGCTTAATTCATTTTGATCATGGAGGAACAGAACCTGAATTCTTCATCTGTGTGAATGTTCTGAATTCTTTCTGGTACAGCAACTAGGTTACCTGAAGTTTTGGAAATTACAGCAATTGGCCTGAATATAGAATCATAAAATCAGCTAGGTTGGAAAAGACCTTTAAGATCATCAAGTCCAACCATTACCCCAGAACTGCCAAGTCCACCACTAAACCATGTCACCAAGGGCCTCATCTACACGGTTTTTGAACACTCAGAGGGACAGTGATTCCACCTTCCCTGGGCAGCCTGTTCCAATGCCTGATCACCTTTTTGGTGAAGAAATTTTTCCTAATATCCAATCTAAACCTCCAGCCCAGGATGTGATGTTTGCATTGAGAAATAGAGGGGGAAGTTGTCAGAGTTGTTAATTTAAGCTCGTATGCTGTTCCACAGCAAGGGCTGCTTTTGGCCTCACAACAGACCCTGCATATCACCCTTCTGCATGGCCTAACATCCTGCATCTCCCAAACTTGATGCATGTTCAGTTCCTCCCCACCTGCCCCCAGCAACTCACTCTTATCCTCGTGTCCTTAGATATTCCCAACACCTATGCAGCACTCCTTGCACCTCCCTGGCCCCACAGCCCCATCCAAGTTCTGTCTGTTGTCCCCTCTGCAACAGCTCACTCTCTCTGCTGTATCCTACCAGCTCTGCCTGCTTCCCTTGTCACTGGCTGGGCAGAGAGGCCACTGGCTGCTGGACTCTGGACCCAGCATGGTCAAATTAACCATGGTCCCCTGCTGCAGACTCCGAAAGTGGCTCTCTTACCGCTCTCTTACCCTTTGCTGCTAATGCTGCCTGCCCTGTCCCAGGCTAGGTATGAGTTTGGCGGGGAGGTGAAGGGGTCATAGCCTTTTCTTACCGAACGACTAGGTGTTCTAGCCATGCAGTGAGGGTCATGGCTGCTGCACTCTCAGCTGTGTGTGGCAGGTCTTACATAGGTGCCTGCGTGGTATAGGTACACTCTTGGTTAAGTAGATTGCGTTGGGGTTTTTTCCTCCCACCCACCCCAGACTTCATTTGTCAGGAGAGGTTAGGCTAAAACAAGATTTCATTCTGTATTCAGGCCAATACACATAGAAGACCAGTGTGTTCATATAGAGGAAAGCAAAATTCATTTTATTACCAGATTCTGATTAAAGCATATGTTGGAAAAAATCTTTCAATCCACAAGTATATCACAACTTCGATGTGAACGAGACCTTCCATTTCATTACACTGGTGGCCTCATTGACATTGGAGCTGGTCTTCATTTACTTTTATTGCAGAAAATTGTTGCTCCCAAGTCTCTGAGCAAAGGTTCCATTTTCTTACTTATGAAGTAGGTAGTTGATTATGAGGCAGGACATAAAATTAAGCTGATCCTTTGAAGACCTGTGCATGTTCCCACTCATGGAACTGATGTCCCCAGACTTGGTCCCATGAGTGGGAATGAGTCCGAGACAAATCTGAAATCATAAGAGTCCTTAAAGAAAGACCTTTCTGACACTGGGTATCTTTAAAGAGGTTAGTGGTTCCATATATAACTGGGGGGAGTAAAAGTGGTCTTACGAAACTTCTTGCTTAAAGATGGTAGCAGAGTTTAACCTGCCATTCAAGGATGTTAGGTTGGAAGGCAGCAGATTTCCATCTTGGTGTGCCAGTACTTCTACCCTCTTGTAAAGACAAGGAAAAGTTATGGGGAGGAGGGAGGAAGAGGCATAGACAACAACGTACTCTGTGTACGTGTTTCAAGTGGAGATGTCAGGCTGAATATTTCATAAAATGCAGACATTAAAGAGGTGCATCCCCTTCTCCTCCTCCCTGCCCCTCCAGCCCTCCCATCCTGTCATGCTCTGAGGAACACACAGGCTCTCTCCTTCCTCCTCGCTTTCCTCCAGGACCACGCTGGGGCTCTTGCAGGGACCATTTAGTTCTGCCCCCGTTGCACCTGGGCACCACTCTCCATCTCAGCTGAGCCTCAGCAGGGAGAGAGGACAGCTGAGGCCAGGCCCAGGCCGCCCTGAGCTCTCCATCCTCCCTCACTGCCAGCAGTGAGGCGTCCGCTCTGTT
>NW_009945003.1:2178-42000 GCF_000696875.1 Nestor notabilis | reverse complement strand
TTTTCACTCTCTGGCAGTTCATTATATAGTGAAGCCTCTTCAGCACTCATCACCTCCTTTTCTGGTGACATCCCAAAGTCTTTGTCCTCTGGCCAGTCCGTGATGACTTCCAGAATTCCTGGACGACTGGGATTTCCTATTCGAGCTCATTGTGTAATTAGAGCAGCCCACTTACTCCGTGTAGCATCGGTCG
Organism: Nestor notabilis; assembly: GCF_000696875.1. Lineage (NCBI taxonomy): Eukaryota > Metazoa > Chordata > Aves > Psittaciformes > Psittacidae > Nestor > Nestor notabilis. The sequence continues at coordinate 41,807 of NW_009945003.1, read as the reverse complement.
CATGATGTGTAGAGGAGACCCTGCCTTTGAACATCCAGCCTAGCACAGGCAACCAGGGTGCCAGGAGAAGCTGTGCTTCCATGATAATCATTTCTGAAGCAGCTCAAACCGCTTCATAGGCTGCCAGTATCTCTTTTTCAGTGGGAGTGTAGCTGGCCTTGGATCCTCTGTATTCCCGACTCCAAAAGCCAATGGGTCAACCTCAAGTCTCCCCTGGAGCTTTCTGCCAGAGGTTCCAGGTAGGACCAATCTCCCCGGCTGCGTTGTAGAGCACATTTTTCACATCTGGCCTGGTCCGCACTGGTCCAAGGGCTACTGCATGAACTATTTCTCGTTTAGTTTGTTCAAAGGCTTGTTGTTGCTCAGGGCCCCATTTGAAATCATTCTGGACAAGTTATAAATTGGTCATTTCCTGAAGTTACATAATTATATTGCTACCTGTGTCTTCCTAATAGGAAAAACTGCCTGCCTCTGTGATTTCTAAATGACATTTGATGATATCTGGCTAGTAAATGGTATTTGGTTGATGCTGTTCATGATGTAAATATGCACAATACCTACACAAATGTCTGAAGTAGAGAGCAGTACGTTTCAAAAGAGGGTTAGCAGCACGTAAATACCATTTGTGCTGCTATTTGAGATGTATTAACTGATCTCTGGGAGGCAAGACTAAGCAAAGTTGTCTAGGGAAGTCTTCCTATAGTCTAACTAACTGCATGGATAGAAAGCAGTATTCACGTAACCTGTGCTTTTCCACCCTTCAGACTCCTTGTTTTGTTCTTCTGGACCCCTGCCATGATGTAGCCTTGGGTATTAATTCCAAATGCAAAGTGCTTGGTCTGACTTTCTTAGCATTTTCCAGAACAACAGCTAATTACATTGGCTTGGGCTGCTATTGTTGTGCTGCTGCTATGTTCCAGTTTCTGTCTCTTGTGCTCTCATTTGCTCCCCTTCTTATTTGCCTGAAATGAAATGATTCATTTAATGGAATGTATTTACCTGAAGAACTATGGTTTGGTCCCTTGGCCGTAAGGCTGGTTGGAGGTATTTGGCACAAATCACTTTCAGTGGATTGTGGCTGCCTGTTCTTGTTGTATAAAGTTGCTAGTAGTAGTTTAAAGTCTGCGTGGAGCAACTAATTTCTCTCTGGTGTAAAGGACATAGCTGGGTTGCAGTGTACTATGTATTACATCTCATGCCAGCTGGAAAGATTGCAAGGCACTCTGGAAGCTTTTTTTCCCCAAAGTAAGGACTTTTACTTAGTTTCTATATGTAGTTTTTTCTTCTTTTGATCACTTCTTAGCAACAGGCTTCAGAAGTGTTAAGAAGATTAAATGAATAAATGAAAAAGGAGACCAGTGGGAATTTTTTTCTTAATTCACTGCAGAATAGGACAGAACAAATGGAAAGAGATGCAGCACTGATCTACATCTGAGCATCGTTCCATCCCACAACTAATCCATAAAGGATGGAACAATTGCAGATTTATCTTACTGACATATATCACAAATGTGTGGCTGTAGAATTGGTTAGAAATAGAAAGATATGGGGAGAAAGAAATGCCACTTTTTTTTTTATATATAGCATTTATGAATTCAAAAGGAAAATCAGAGCTGTATTAAATATGAGCTGTAAGAGGAGTAAGTGCACTGTAGATTTTATCTATTTTTCTATTTAGTCGAACACAAAAAATTGAGGGAGTCAGTGCAATGCTTTTTTCGTAGATTGAAATTAACCCATAACAACAACAACAAAATCAATTAATGAAATACAGTGAATATTAGCACTTTTTCATGGTTCTTCTTCCCAAGCAATAGTTGGAATAGAGGTAGTGAATTGCTAGTTTAGGTTCATGCAGTAAACCATAAGGATGGCTAGGTTGAGTCAGATCTCGCATCCATGTAATCTAATATTCTCTTTCAGACATTGATCAAATATGAAGGCCTAAAAAAGAGTATAGAAAGTGATTATCCACCTGTACTCACCACTGGTGAGGCTGTAGCTTGAATCCTGTGTTCAATTTTAGGTCCCGCACTACAAGAAAGACATTGAAGTGCTGGAGTGCATCCAAAAAAGAGCAAGGAAGCTGGTGAAGGGCCAAGAGCACAAGTCTTGTAAGGAATGGCTGGGAGAAGTAGGGTTGTTTAACCTGAGGAAGAGGAGGGTCAGGAGGGACCTTATCACTCTCTACAACTACCTGAATGGAGAGAGAAAGGAGGTGGGCATCTGTCTCTTTTCCCAAGTAACAAGTGATGGGAAAAGAGAAAATGGCCTCAAGTTGTGCCATGTGGAGGTTCAGATTGGAGATTAGGAAAAATTTCTTCACTGAAAAGGTGTTCAAGTATTGGAACAGGCTGCCTAGAGAAGTAGTAGAGTCACCATCCCTGGAGATATGTAAAAAACATGTAGATGCGGACATGGTTTAGTGGTGGGCTTAGCAGTGTTGGGTTTACAATCGGACTTGATGATCTTAAAGGTCTTTCTAACCTAAAGGATTTTATGATCCTGTAGTATTCTTATATTATGCCTTTCCAGTCTTCAACTATTTTCAGGTCGGCAGCTATTGGTATGAATATCTTACCTAGGTATTTAGCAACCATTGTGGATTCATCTTCCATGAACTTTTCAAGTTTCCTTTGGACCCCATGTGAAACATGGGCAGTCAAATATGCTTTGGCAAGAAGTTCTACAATTCAGCCATCTGTTTTGAACCCACCTTCTCCTAGCTTAGTCTGTTATCCCTAGTTCTTGTTTTGAAAGGGAGTGCTTAATTAAATTCTATCCACCTCTTCTTCCTTGTTACATAATTTTATAAAATTTTACCAGAACTCTCATCCTTTTCCGGGCTGCAGACATCACACTCATTCAAGCATTCTGTGCAGGGAAGACAGTCCATTTCTTTGCTCATTTTCACACCCTTGAGATGTAGAAGGAAGGGAGGGCTAGAACTGCGCACAGTTTTGAAGATGCAGATGCACCATGGATTTATAGAGTGGCATGGTGAAATCAAAATAGAGTATATTTTCTAAACTACCTATGTATTTCAGAGAACTCCCAATAGGTTTGTGAGTTGACACAGGCACAATTTCTCCTCTAGAGATAGATTCATAGCAGGATCCAGTTTTGCCTGTCAGAAGTGTTAACTAGGAGATTCTGCAACTTTCCTTGTATTGTAGGATGGTTCAAAAAACTAGTCTTGGTGTACCAGAGATGAGCCCAAACCCAGATAAATGATTTTACACATGTGTGTTTTAGGCTTTGATAGATTTAAACCAGGTTTATATACAAATGAAATAATACAAATTCAGTTATGTGTAAGTTGTGTAAGCTTAATTATTGTTCCCTCATTTTGAAGATCTCATTTTCATTAGTCTCAGAGAAGGGGGTGGGGTATTGTAGGGAAGGGAGAAGGGGTATTGTAGGTAAAATCCTAAACAAGTTTTTCATTTTGTTTAGAGGTTGCCATAACTTAATTCATTTTACTGAGTTTTAAGGTCTTTTCCATTGGTTGAAGACCTGGGCCAGTAAGTTCAAGTTAAGTTGAATTAGTAGCAGTAAAATTAGCATTAAAATAGTAGTTATTAACGGTTCTGCAAGTACTTTTGCTGACTGCATAGAACAGGAAGAGTTTGAAGCTAGAATTTATTTAGTAGTTGCATGTGTAATTTCAACCAAAAGCAGAGGGATTTAAAATTATTGGAGCAAATTTGATGAGTTAGGGATTCTTTTGGCAGAAAGTGAACTAATTGCACGATTGACAATATTATGGCAAAAGAAGATAACACCAAGTTTTTATTTTTAAGGAAGCTTTTTCTAACATAGCCAGTAAAGAACTCAGTCTTTTCAACACAGTAGAAGACAGTCTTACTCCTAAGTAGACAAGTAGGTAAACCAAAAGCTAAACAAAGTCCATTTGTTTCAGAAGTAGCTGGAAAAGGTCAGAGTGGAAAGCATTCTCCAAGCTTTTGAATGGCCTTTGTCCATTCCATTCTCCTACTTCCAGTGCTAACGTGGTTTTGCATTTTCTTTACCTATTTTATTTTTCCCCAGCTCTAGAAAGAAGCACTGCTTTAAAGCAGGTGGCAAATATTTGGTACATTTAAGGGACATTCTTTCTGGCTATCTTATTGCATTTGTTTTTAACTGACAACCTGTGCATGAACATCCTTAATATAGGAAACAGTTTAGAAGTTCACTGTAACATCGGTAACATTTCTTTCCCTTCTGACATTATATTTTTTTCTTTTTTTTTTTTTTAAGTTTTTAAATCATCCCATACTTTGAATGAATGTTGTTCAGAGAATATCTCATAAACAAAGACCAAACTCAGGAAAAGAACTAACCTTTCAAATAAGTAAGAGTGTCTAAATGAGGAGAAATCAAAGGAACAGTTCATCAGAAGCCAAAGTGATTTCCATGGGTTTGTTTTCAACCTCACTTTCATGAGAGTAATTTTTCTTAGAGCCAAAGTCTGTAATTGAGAAGTATAGTGAAATTTATGGAAATTTTCTCTCTGCTTATTAACAATGAAACACTTGCTTGTCTTTAGGTATGGATATAAGTTACTTTTAAATCCGCTAGGATATTTTGAGCTGATCTCAAGGGCTCAGAACAGGCTTAAATGTTTTCCTTAGTTGCTTGGACCATGAGAACAATAAAATAAAGCATAATGAAAAAAATATGATGATGATAATTAAACAAAAGACCTGTCTTTACAGGCTAAATGTTATGCTGCTAACTTATGAAGAGAGAACTTAGCAGCAGAGATTATTAAAAGAGAACATTCAGCGCATAAATATGCTTCAAGTATATTTAAAAAAATATAGTCTGTTGAAATCCTTAAAACAAATTCATTTCGTAGCTACAGATTCATGAGAGAGTAATGTTATTTGTATCATTATACTTCTCAAGCAGCGCACAATGAGTTTACACAGGCACTAAACAATGTCTTCTTAAAAAGGTTTTGTGAAACTACTTGTAAACATTCACAGTGAAGTAAAGCTCGGTGGATCCATCAGCACAGTACTACCTCTATTTGCATGTTGTAAAAATACAGGTACTCATTTAGTGGAACCTAATAACTTTCATAAAAAGAGAACAGGGTTGGTATAATTAGAAAACAAAGGACAACCAGACCATTGGGGATTTATCAGCACTGTAAAGTTAGTATGACTCTTTACTATAAGAAGCTTTAATTAACCATTAATCAAACTGTATGCTTTAATAATCACACACGTATTGTGATGTAAAACATGCAGAACTGCTTCAGGCATCATGAAACATGTATAGAAACCAGTGCCAAAGTCCCATTACTTAAAATAACTGCTCTCCAACTAAATTTATTATTTATTGTAGGGATATGGAATTTATGAAACCAACTAAGACTAAAATGTGAAATACTTCTCCAGTTATGGAAATGCTGCAATGTCTTTAAACCTTCAGCCTAAAATTATAATTTTTAGTACTGGAAAACACATGAGAAAAAGAAATAGGAAATAAAGAAGTAATACTCCTTTTCCACTCAAAATAATCTATTTGCTGCTTCTTATGGCTTAAAAGAAGATGACATGTTTGCAAGAAAGCTTTGCCAGGAAGGTGCTGTTCTGAAAGAAGACATTGACTTCTTCACCCTTAAAATAAAAGTTAGCTCATTGGCTTAGAGCATCTTATCTTGAAATGAAGGTAATAATGTTTTTCTATTATCTTAATATTCCAGATGACCTATGATTATTAAATAATTTCCAACACTAATTTAATATTATAGCTGTAGAAGGAGAGGATATCCTAATACAGATCAATGGTATAATGTGTATGCATAGTTGCCTAGATTTGAAAGTCTGTTTTAAGAAGCCAGTTGGGTCTAGCTTAGATTCCTAAAGCTGATGGATAGAGAAAGGGAGGGACTCTGAATTACTCCTTCTGACAAATACTGAAGGCTTTTACACCTCTATCTAACTTCTATAGAAGATTAGCTAGTTAAATTAGCTAATTCAGGTGTCTCTCAGACTGTGAAATGAATAGCCCTTTACGTAGCCTTCTGTTTGTGCTGGTGAGGTGTAGACTGGCTGTAATAAAATTGGTTCTTCCTACAACCATATTTCTTAGAGCATTTTGAGCCTTTACCAATAGTGATTATAAGAACTCTGATATTTTTGTACTCCTTATCCACAGAGTAGTAAATGAGACCAAGTTCTTAATTACTGTAGTGTGAAAGAGCCCATAAAATACCTAAAATGTTTATAATACATCAAATGTCCTATAGATACAGATTTTGCATACGGTATCTAAGAGTCTTGCTGATTTTGACACCTACCATCCTTGGTTGTGGGGTTGTACTGTGTATTTTTCCCTCTTTTAATCTCTTTGAATGTGTTTTGTCCAGTCTTAACACCAAACTAAATGGATGGCCTGTCTAGGAAAATACACGTCTGTTCCACTGAATGGCTGATTTATTGGATATAGCCAAATTAAAAAAAAAAAACAAAACAAAACAAAACCCAAACCAAACCAGCATGCTTATTAGTGTAATTTGCATGCCAATATGTTGTGAATGTGATAGTAGGAAAAGATTATGATTTGTACAGATATGACATTATACATTTCCTGAATTTAAGAAGACTAGAGCACTGATACTCTGAAAAATGGTGGAGGTGTACAGGGACACCGGGCAATGGGTTCCAAGAGAAAATAGGAAAGAGAGTCAGTATTTAACATGGACAGTAGATTGATGAAGTGTTGAATAGCTTAAAAACTGCATGACCAGGTAAAGCAATATTTGTCTTACCTATCAGAAAGCAAAGAAAGCACAATTTGGGCTTTTTTCACCTTCAGAATTGATTTGATTTTTGGAAGCCAATGGCAATTTGCAGATTTTAGTATTGTCCAAGAAGACAACAGCCTCTCATTTTTGCTTTGTTCCACCAAGTGCACCAGGACTTATGAGTACAAAAAGGGTCAAAGGAAGCAGACATGCCTGCTCTATCTTCAGATTACTTTCCTTCAGGAAATTCTCAGTAGGTATCTTAGATCATCTGTAAGTTTTGTTAAAATGCTATATATTTCTTCCTGAATCTTTTTGGATAGTTCTGAGTATTAGGGTCCTATGTTAAACAGACTGCAGCAGATCTAACACAAGGACCGTATAGCATTAACAGCCAGTTTTATGCATTTAGAAAAAAAAAAGTTAACTTGAATACCAACTACAAAGCTGTCTTCTCTTCACTAGGATTTTACCTAGATTAGTTGCAAAGTGAGCAACGCATCTTTTCTCCTCACAGAGAAATAAGGCTACTAAGAATGACTGATTCATACCTTCTCTCTTCTGTGATAATTTCAGAATCTTGCCTGCCCCACAAAGCATATAGGTATTGTATGTCATACTCCGAGTGTAATTCTACTTCTCAATGGATAATAAGTGTGAATCCGTGCATGGTATTTAATTTCAGGCTGCCTGGTTATTGTTAGAATATTATAAAGAATTAACGGATTTCCTGTAACTGTTCAACCTATATGATAAAAGAAATTATCTCTAACTTGCAAGTGATAAGATCTTCTTTAGTCCTGGTTTTATGAATTAGACTAGGACTTTTTTAAAATTTTTATTATTTTATTTTATTTTTTACATACATGATATTTCACATGAGTGGACTATCTATGATTTTATCTGAGTCAATATAACTGCCCTAGTAGTGGTGGCCCTACTGCCTTCTCTGGCCATCCATCTCCCACATGAACATGCTTTTCAAATGATGTGTTCCTCCTGCTGGAGGATGGGTTTGGAATAGGAAGGATGATGGGTAGTTGCTGCTGAGGGAAGGAGGAGATAGGGCTTTCCACTACAACTAATAAGCAGTAATACGAGTTACTGCTGTTATCATCTAGAAGCAGCATACTGCCTCCTGCCTAAATTTTCTATCACAGACTTTCCAGAACAGCTTTCCTATTTCTTTCCTTCTGAAAAGTGTTGTTTCAGACCTACCTTGCCTGTACACAGATGTAGACTTGCACAGGAGATTGTGTGGCAGAATAGGAGACTTAGCTTCAGAACAGAGTTCCAATACACTACAAGTGAGCAAACACCTACAGAGGAAGATTTCCACCTTCACTTCGGTCTCCAGAAAACCAGACTGGAACATTTTCATGGACAGATTGTTTCTTCTTATTCTTGCTAGTTAGAGCTGATGGTTGAGCAATCAAACTTCCTATGGATCATAGAATCATAGAATAGAATCATAGAATGATTAGGGTTGGAAAGGACCTTATGATCATCTAGTTCCAACCCCCCTGCCATGGGCAGGGATGACTCACACTAAACTGTGTCACCCAAGGCTTTGTCCAATCTGGCCTTGAACACTGCAAGGGCATTTTGGGCAACCCATTCCAGAGCTTCACCACCTTCACAGTATAAATAACTTCTTCCTTATATCCAATCTGAACTTCCCCTGTTTTAGTTTAAAGCCATTACCCCTTGTCCTACCACTAGAGTCCCTAATGAAGAGTCCCTCTCCGGCATACTTGTTAGCCCCCTTCAGATACTGGAAGGCTGCTATGAGGTCTCCACACAGCCTTCTCTTCTCCAGGCTGAACAGCCCCAGTTTTTGCAGCCTGTCTTCATACGGGAGGTGCTCCAGCCCCTGATCATCCCCATGGCCTCCTCTGGACTTGCTCCAACAGCTCCATGTCCTTATGTGAAGGACACCAGAACTGGACACAATAGTCCAAGTGAGGTCTCACGAGAACAGAGTAGAGGGGTAGAATCACCTCCTTTGACCTGCTGGTCACACTTCTTTTGATGCAGCCCAGGATACGGTTGGCCTTCTGGGCTGCAAGCGCACACTGCTGGCTCATGTCAAGCTTCTCATCAACCACCACCCCCAAGTCCTTCTCCAGAGGGCTGCTCTGAATCTCTTCTCTGCCCAACCTGTAGCTGTGCCTGGGATTGCCTTGACCCAGTTTTAGGACCTTGCACTTGGCTTGGTTCAGCTTCATGAGGTTAGATCTCCAGGAACTATAGACTGACATTTAAACCAATAATCATAATAAAACTATATCACTGCTGTCTTCCTAATTTTTCTCCATGTGTCATATAACTGTCAGAGTCATACCTTGTGTTAGTTTTGGATGGGAGGAGGCTGGAAGACATTGATTGTAAGTATCTTTGTATTTTTCAGAGGATAACTTCCCAAACTAATGTATGTTGAAATTGAAAATTCTCAATCAAAGGTCTTATTAAGAAGCTGTACTTGTACATGACTTGCAGCTGCTTTTTATAAGACAAACATTTGTAGGACAATGTTACTTATACCATTTACTAATTAAATGTTCCCATACATCACAGCAAGAAAATTTTTCCATTACACAGGACAGGATATATTGAAATGTGCAATTGAATTTTGATCTATGGCCAAATAAAAGTCTTCTAAATGTAAAGCCTTCACTTAATTTAGGCAGAATCAAAAATAACATCAATGGACCTGTTACAATTCTCCCAAGACTTTGTCCAGAAACTTAATACAATTTTCATGCTGTTCGGTGATGGATCAAGTTAATGGAATAACCCTATAACCTTTAGTGTTCTAATTCATGTTCATGGGTAATATAAATATCATCTGTCCTTCCCTTGGGCTGTAGAACATTAGGCTAACCTCTTTCTTCAAGGCTCAATGTGCTGTGGTTGCTCTATCTGTCTGACACATTGATTATTTTAAAATAACCAGTGTTATTTTAGGCATGGAATACTTCTTTACCAAACCTGCAGTGTATTAGGGACTGAAAACTGCACTGAAACATAGGAAATTGAATCTGTACCAGAGACATATCAGACCCAGAGAATATTATTTACTTATTAAAGGAATTCTCCCAAAGAGATTTGTCACCTCTAGTGTTTCTTCATGTAGGGGTTTCTGAATTAGAGTTGAAGTAATTTAATGAGTGCTCCAGCTTTTCCATAAAGCTTCCTTGTGCTGCAATTCTATAAAAAGTCTAATTTATGAAATCTAATGAATATAAAATACAAACCTGCATAGCTTTTGATTTACTGGCTTCAGCTTTCACATGATTCACATTTTACACATTTAATAGCAGGTTAAACTGTAAATTAAATTATCCTCTGGATGGAGTTGTGATGTGTATTTGGTTTCTAGAGTGTTCAGCACTTGTGCCCTATAGTTCCTAGCTACAACCTATGAGTAGAAGGGCTACTAAACACTTGGAGCTGATCTAGTAAGGGGGGTTCAGCTGGGGTTATCACTAAAGGTTGTGGTAAACATCTGAGGGAATGAACCTCAAATACTTTTTTTCTATTAAATAGTCCTCCATCACTACATTATCTTTCCAGAAATGCCAAGGCAAGTATAACCAACTCAGGTTTAATGGAGGTAAGAAGATCTGTCATTCCTTACACACAGCTGCCAGTCCGGCTTACGTGTACAACTGTAATGCAGCAGAAAGAGATAGGCATGGAAACTGGGCAGAATGATGAGCTTGACTTAAGCCAAGGGAAAACTCTTAGCCATCACACCTTAATTTTGGAAAAATAGTAAAGAAGACAGAAAATACATTAATTTCAAGGAGGATTTTTAATATAAGAAGGCTGAACTCAAGGAAGTACAGAAATGTAGGATATGGGGAATGAGAAGCTGCAAAGGGGAACAAGATACATTGTGCCTTTGTATGGTGATTAAGATGAAGCATCAGTCTTCCAGTGATGACAAGTCTTCCTTGGAATGTCCTGTATTAGATGTGTGTAAACGAAAGTATTGATGGTAGATGACAAGCTTTCAGTGTTCTTTTCCTTCACCCAGAATTTTCACAGCACCTAGTGGGTAGCTCAAGTCGGAAAATTCTGTACATCCTAAAGAAACTGATGCCATTGAAGAGGGAGAAAAGAGAGAAGAGGAAGGGGATAATGTGATGCTTGCTGATGAAGGGAGGGATTTTTGGATACAAGGACAGTGAAGTAGTCGTTTACTTTCCTAAGAACTGTGAAATTCATGGGAAGCTTCCTGCACCCTGCAGATAAGATGTTTACTTATGTGTACCTGTGTCTGAGGATCATTGTATGCTAATTTATAATTTTTTCTCAATTTATTCAGAAAAGATTTCTAAGCAGCATTCTAAGAAAAGGTTCACTTGCATATTGATTCACTGATTCTTTCTTTGTTCCAGTTCACATATAAAATCAACAGGTTTGAAGCAGAACTCCTCTGTTTCTTATGGAACCAGTCGGTACATAGCAGCAAACCACTCAGACAGCACTGCAGTGATGATTGCATTACTAGATATATAATGGTTGCAGACTTTCAGCACCATCAGGTTTTATAGTTGCTGGCACACGTAGTGTGTAAAATCAAGTGTAAGGCTATGGTTCTGTGCGAGTCTCAAATATATGCCTGCTGCCTTTATGCACAGTAAAATAGAGAGGAGAAAGGGAAGGTAATGAACTGGCAAGCTGTCTTTTGGGTGGCTAACAGAGAAAGCACGATCTAAAAGAACAAGTTTAGAGTTAGATGCCAGAACAATCTGTGTCTTCATCCTCAGCTGTGTATTCACAGTCGACCTCATCCTGAAAGTGATCGTTGTTGCATTCACAGAACTGTAAAACACCTGTACTTGTCCTTAAGCTTCTAAGCTGAAGTCAGTAGGATCACTCACAGGCTTGAAAAGTTAGCCTACTTACGAGATTTACTGGATTTGTTAGCGTCGAGACAAACACATAACCACCGGAATGGTTATATGAGGTGCTTTATTGATGCGCCAGGAATCAGGGGTACGCACCCAAATCTGATTCCCACCTTGCTACAGCACGTTTCACAATTTATACACATTTGATGTAGGTAGCTACGCCCACTAATACATATTCATTAGGAAATTTCTTCATCAGTCCTTTACGACATCAGCCTCTCTTGCGCTTGCACAGCCCCCCTCTGGTGGTCGTCCGGTGGTCATTCCGATGAAGAAAGTAGTCTTCCTCTGATGAAGAAAGTAGTCTTCCTCTGATGAAGAAAGTAGTCTTCCTTTCACTGTCCTTTTCACCTTTTCTCTCTTTGGAGGGGCCCCCAGCCGATATGTGGACGCAGCATTCTCTTATCTTTACTTAATTACTTCTGATAATCCTCAGTGGCGCCCAGGTAGATCTCTTTAGCACATTCCCTCCCCCATCCAGCCCCATGGCGCATACTTTCCTAAATCCTTTTTGCCATATATGGTCATGTTAGTTTCTACTGCTAAAGCTATTATGGGTACTGAGATATAAACCAACAAGGTTATAACATCTTAAAATATATATATATAAAGAAATTCTATTAATCTATGGATTCTCAAATATAATCACTTTTAATATTCTATATGATTATTTTATCATAAAATTTCACCTTTTTCTAACAGATTGAAAACCAGAGGTTCATTGCTTTGCAAGACTTAACTATTTCTCATTTTTCAGGTGAGCCATATAAAATCAACTTGCTATTGACATCAGCAAAAGATAATCTTTCTGACACTGAACATTAACATGTTTAATGGCAAGCTCTAGCAGAAAGCTGAAACCATTGGGCTCATTTACAGTCAGGATTGAATTTGTCTCTCCACAGCTCTCTAAGCAGAACCAAAGGGCTCAAGAATTAATTAGATGTCTGTCACATCCTTTGAAGATGATAAATGCTATCTAAGTTCCATTGTGGTCATCGTAACAGTCCTTACCTTTGCAAATGATTGCATGTAATCAAAATGTTAGAAACATGAACAGCACCATGATAACTGTATTGTATTGGCAGAGAGAATACAAGGTTATATGATGAAAGGGGTTACTGTGATGTTCTTCACCATTTCCTCTGAATTCAGTCTCAGCAGCAAAATGTATGGTTTTGGTACATTCGTAATTTTTTTTTTTTTATTTGATCGGTGCTACTTTCAGTGGTCCAAAATACAGAATCCATGAAAGAAGGTTCTTAAGAAATCTACCCTTTTTATGTATTACTAGTTTTTGATCTTGTATACACTTTTTCCTTTTGATGGATTTAGGCAAAGATTGAAACAAATTCATCTAAGTGAGTTTAATGGCCATGTTGTAAAGATTTATGTTGCATGAGCTGTATCAATTACAGAAATTCTATCAAAACCTTTCTGATTCTTAGACTTGAAATTTATTTCATATGTGAAGTTGAAATAAATAATTTTTAGTGTTTGCATTACACATTTTCAGGCATGACTGATTTTTTTAAGGAATGCTACTAATGTATAATTCTAAGTTCGGATAAACTCTCTGCACTTAGGTTCAGATCCTTTCCGTTCAAATGCTGGACAGATCTTGTGTTTTGGGGTTTTTTTTAATGATTATTAGTACTATATTGAAAGACTATCTGAGTGATTTCTGTTCTTACATATACAAAGTGTTCATCTTTTAATGCTAACTGTTGTTAACTGTTATAAAGTAAAACTGTTAAAGGATGCTATTCAATTTTTTTATAACCGCACGTGCTATAGTATGCATTTCTGTCCTGTAGTCACTGTTGTGACTAAGCTATAGGATAAAATTAGATCGAGTAGGTATATTTAAAGTAACTAGCTTGTGTAGTGGTTGCACAGGCAGACAGTGGGATAAACAAAAGAACATTTTTTAGTGTTTCACGCAGGTTTGATTCCTCCTTTTGATTTCCATGTTGTTTACTTTGCTTACAGTATTCTGGCTAGTGAATTTACAACTAGTTTAGGTATGTTGCTCTGTCATAAGTGGTAACTAAGGGCAGCCTGGTTATTCAGCATGATCCTTTCTCAAGACACATGTAGGATGAGAAGTTCCCTGAAAATAACATTTATATGTTATATACTGGGGGGGGAAGCAGAATGTCGGAAACTCCTCAGAGAAACACTTTAAGCAGTCTCAAATCTTATACTAAATTAAGAAATTAAATTAAGAAAGTATATGAGTTCTTGTATTGGTCCAGGCACAGGAGGGCTCATGTCTACATTGGGGAACGGTAAGCCTTCTTTGCTACTCATCACATCTTTCTTCATAGATAAACTTCTAATGGAAAATGTGTTTGTAGTTGTATGATCATGAAGCCACGGCGGTGATATCTCAGAACTATCATAGAATCATGGAACAGCCTAGGTTGGAAGGGACCTTGAAAGTTATCTAGGAAGACGGGAAAGAGAGCCTATATGATACTATTTAGCACTCTTGCCAATTGCATCTTGAAAACCTTCAGTGATGCATCCGCCATGTCCCTGGGGAGGTTGTTCTGGTGAAAGATTGTTCTTATTGTGAAAAATTTCTTTCTTCTGTTGAGGTAAAGCCTCTTCTGGTTAAGCTTGTACCTATTGCCCCATGTCTTCTCTATTTGGCTCCTTGTGAAGCGAGAGCTTCTCTCATCTTTGTAGCCACCCTTCATTTACTGGAATACTGTAAAGAGATCCCCTCAAGCCTTCTCCAGGGAGAAAAGACTTCTTACTCCTTTAGTCTTCCTTCATAGGGCAGGTTCTTTGGCTGTTCAAGGAGAAAAGCAGATACTTTACTTGTACCATACCACATACCACACATGATGAAAATGTTCCTATAGCAGAATCTAGGGGTAATGTCAGGTGTACTGTGGATAGAGGCACTGCTCAGCTGCATGAGCACTGCTTTTCAGGCCGGGGAAGGACTTGTCACAGTGTGAAATGTTTATGGAAGTATAACGTGGAGAAAGAGTCATTCTCTCTTTTAGCCAAATTAATAAATTTACCCTGGTCATGGTTACTGAAACAATATATGAAAGAATAATAAGTGGCATGTGAATAAAGTATTCTTTTGGAGCAGATATTCACTGTGATCAGTAAAAATGTGCACCAAATGCTATACCAAATGTTTAAACTTAATTGCTTTTCAGTATCACCTAAGGTTTTAAATCCTGTAGTTACATGGATAATTAGTGTCTCCAGTATATAGATAAATGGAAATGGGGATGTAATAAACACTGCAGCATTGAAAATGTAGCACAAATGCATGACTTCAAGTCTCAAGCTACACAGCTCTTTTCAGCCATTTGCCAGTCTGAACAAGGTTTAGCTCACTCATTTTATTATGCAGGTTAAGAATCTGAATCTCTCTCATCTTATTTTACTAAAAATGAAAGTACATCATGTGTGATTCTTAGACTTTTCCTCTTTGGTGAATCAAGTGTGGGATGAATTATTGTTATTGTTTATTAAAATATAGTTGTTGTTATTATTATTACTACTACTTATATTATTAAAGGACATCCCCAGCCTTCCAAGTAAGAAGATTCCTCAAGTCTTTAAGCATTTTGCAATTTCTAAAAGAAATAAAAGCTGACAGTGCTACACGTTAATTTACATATGACTAATCATAAGCAATAGCTATCTTACGTGTTGTCTTATGTATGCAGGTAAATCTCTTTCTTAACATGAATGGAACTTGCATCCAGAATCCAAATCTGAGGTTAAATATCACCTTGCCATCATCTTAAGTTTAGTTAAGAGCTATGTAGATGATACAATACAGAGGTAATAGTATTAGATGCTTGCTGAATTACAGTTTATTTTGGTGGGGTTATGAACAGATAAGCAAATTAGAGAAATACAATTTAATGAAGTCTGCCAAGGTTTGTATTTTTGTATGAACAGAAGTGGTATGTCATAGGAAACACTGATAAAGAATATGAGAAAAAAATATTCTTATTTTATCTGGGATACTTATATAAATATGACCAATAAAAGCTGAACAGATAACTGATTTTCTGATTCTTATTGTTTTCTCAACACTGGAAAATATGAAGAAACCTAAATAGTTTAAGGAAGTGAAGATTCTTCATAAATTAAATGTCAAATAACTATATGTCAAAACATATATTTTACTCAAATACAAATATTTCATATGAAGTTTATATATTCTTTTTAAAATACACTTTTTTAAAAAAAATTAGAAAACTGAAGACCTTATTTAGAGAAGGCTTTTTAATACTGAGCTGATTTTTTTTTCCCAGGACAAAACATGCAGAGAATAACTAAAAGTGGTAAAAATTCTTGATATTGCTAAATCTACATGACTTGTTATTTAAAGAACAATAATACCAGATTCACCTACTAAAAATACAAAATGAAAATGAAATTTGATAGTATCTTTACATGTAGTGGTATTTAGAGTGAAGTGAAACCAACACAAATGTCATAGTACTTACTAGGGAGCTGCTCAAAATCAAGTAATGTAGTCTTAACTGTACAAGTTGGGCACTATCCACTGTTTTGTTGCAGAAAATGGGTTTAAACCAATGCCATAGTACAGTGAAAAAAGTATTTGTAGCACACATCTGTGTCACTTCTTGGAAAACTGCAGTGTTACTCCTAGCTTTGATCTGATCAAATTAGTTGGCAAATTATCTCTAATTTAATTTTGTTAGTTACTATTTTACGATGTCCAGATGGCTATAGAACATATCCTTAATACTGTCAGCATCTGGACTTGCCAAGGAACTGCCTGCACATCAGTGGCTGCTTCACTGTACACGTTTGAGCCTCTGCAGCCAGAATGATAAAAAGATACATATGTAGGAGAATGCTCTAAACCTATTGTTTAAATGCAGTCTTTTTCTAACAGCTCAACACAATGCTTCTACACCAGTACGTTCTGGCATGTCTACTCAGATAGATTTTGACAATCCTGAGCATGTTTTTAAACTCTTGGGTTACAGGGCAGAAGTCATCTGGAAATAGTAATCCCTATTAGGTCATGCAGTGCTGTGTTAATGCAGGATTTATAACTCCAGAACTTTGTTACTTCATATCAAATGCTTCAGGCATGAAGGAGAAAGCTTGTATGTGCTTTGTGTAGGCATAATATTTGTCACTTCAGTATCAGTTGTAGGTGGCGAGTGTGTTATTGCTTCAGCTGTACTTGATTTTATCAAATAACATTGTAACCAAAATAAATTTAGAGTGGCAATTACTTGTGTTACTCCATGTTAGCATTAGATCTGCTTCTTGAACTTGCTTTCCCTGTGCTTATAATCACAGCGCTGTCTGAAAACAGTAATAGTATTTTTTCCTTACAAATGATTAGCTCTTTGCAGTTTTGTCTCTGGAAACATATCTGGTAACATTACTTTATGATTGTGGGCTTTTCTTAAATTAAAGAATGCACCAAAACTGTTTGCTTAGAGAGATAGCCATAGTTGTGGTCAGTCTTCACCTGCAGGATTTGGGTACTAAAACATTTAAGTGTTTGCATTTCCCCAAACTGCTAACTTTGCTTTACTGGAATTTGATTGAGGGCTAGTGAACAGTTCTATTACAGCTTCTTTTCTCTAGGTGATCACTGGTTTATTTAAAGCCTATGCATTTCTTACAGTGAAACATAAGACAAGAGAGGGGATCAAAACAGTCAAGGTTGTTTAGGTTTTGGTTTTGGTTTGGTTTGGTATTTTTTGTTTTGTTTTGTTTTTAATACAGAAAAAAAAATTGTTTGTCATTCAGGGTTTTTCAAAAACTGTATTCTTTTGCAGTTTAAGTGAAAATTACTTCTACTTTCAAAGACTTCTCAAATACCAGACATTCCCAGGAAGGTCCAGTGTGCCAGAACACTTCTGAGTGTAGCAAGACTAAGTAAATACTGGATGTGAAGTAATCATGTGATTTGTTGTAATAGTGCATATTAGCAGTTTGGATAGTCAGGCAAGCAAAAAAGGAACAGAATCTCCTAGGAGTCCTCTCAACATTTTTTAATCTCAAACCATTTGTATAACTCCATGGATAGTCATTTTGTTTGGCTAATCAAACATAGATTCCTGTGAAATACTATAATTAGTGCTAATGTTTTATTTTCAAGAGCCAATTCTGTTTCTTCCTGATGTCAGCCTTAATCTAGATATAAATTAATGAGAGATTTTTATTTTTACAACTATTTTAGGCATTCTTAAGGTGTACTGTTAGCTTATTGTGGTTAACATTGTGATTAATATTGTGTTCTAGAAGTAGTAAAAAGTCTTAATAATGCATGCATATGCATAAAGCTGTGGGATATGTAATGATCTCTGTTAGTTGCTGACATGCATTTGAACATGTGAGGATTAATAATGCAAACTCGCTCTGCTCCATTGACATGTCTGCTCTGAATCTCAGGGGAGGCTGCTTTTTCTGTTATGAGCAGGATTATTCATAACCCAGTTATACTGAACAGCCAGTGATTCTGAACCTGAACTACAGCTTGTTAACCAACCATACAATTTTAACTAAAATATTAACATAGTATGCCATTCACTCAGGACAATTCATGTCACCACAATTGAACAGGTTCAATTGCTATATCATAAATTCTGATTTTTAATAGATCATTGCGCATCACGTCAAGCTCACTGTTGTCATGTAGGATGTTGTCATCTTGTCAGTTATTTCTTCCCCCCCCCCCCCGATTAATAGGGTTAAAGTTTCAAAGCATGATATTTTAGATTGGCTTTCTTTTACTCCTTTACATCCTGCAGTGGAAAGTCTGGCATTTCAGAAGAACTTGAGTCTTCTGAAGTCACTACCACCTATTCCTCACTGAAAACACAGAACAGAATATGATGTGTAGTTTATATGTAATAAATATATAATATGCAATCACAGTAGAATGTTTTATTATTAATTTAATCATATATATATTGAAATTATACTCATACAGTGGATAGTACTACTGAGAAACAGCCTATGGAGTATGAAAAGACCAGTTTTTTTGATGGCCCTTATTGTCATATTATAGTGTGTCGCAAGAATCTAGAGCATAACCACAGAACAGAGAGGTCAGAAATTAAGTAAGCAGATAGTTCATTAAAGTTCATAGAAAAATTCCTCCTACTCTTATGGAAAAAACCAAGAAAAATATTGAAACAATATAATCTCTTGGGTTGTAGACTTGTTGTATTGATGTTTCCACAGGCACAAACAGAGTAGCTAGTGTGTGACCAAGCTACTGTTGCCTGTGTGATATTTTAAACAGGGATAATTCTTGTAGGTTCTAAGACCTAAGGGTTAACTAGAGCAAGGAAGTGTCAGTATGGATATTCTATTACTTTGGATCATTTTATTTTGACACATTGCTTACTTTTTTGAAGAATTATTATCTTGTATTCTTCAAAATTGATTTCTCCTCTCAATTATTACACTGTCTATGATCTGCATAGCAATACGATATAGCCTTGCTGAGATTTTCATCTCTATTATGAGATGTAAAATTAGGCCTTGAACATTTGTGATCATAGAAGACTCCTTGGCAGTTCTTATAAGAGAAGAAAGGGGTAACCTGATGAAGAGTGTCTCGCTTTGCTAGCCACAGCCTAGTCTGGGTAATTCATTGCATTTTTCATATCTAAAGAGGAAAAAGAATGGCCAGATTATCTGTCCTGATAATGCCATAAAATGAATAGTTGTCTCTTAAATAAACACCAGGTTTTTCATAAATATAATTAATTTGGTGGTTAGTGAGGAAATTATCTGTCCCTATAAACTATTAATAGAAAAAATCTCATATGGTGTAGTGACAGTGCAATTTAAGTCATAAATAATACATTTATTTTAACTAATACAAACAGATTAAGGGGCACTGTTCTGGAACATCTTTGTAACTCTGATTTGGGAATCTAGACCAAAAATTGACATTGTTATTTGGAAGGTAAAGTTAAGTGTTGCTGTAGCATTTGATGTATTGGAGGTGGGGGTAGAGAGGAAGGCTGATATTCAATTAGTTTTATTGAAATGGGGTAGCAGTTGGACTTGATGATCTTAAAGGTCTTTTCCAACCTAGTTGATTTCATGATTCTGTACTGAAAATATGCATGCTTTGTTTTCTGTTTTGTCAGAACTTTGCCAACCTGTGCTTGAGCCTCCACCTTATGCACATGCCTCCTGCACTGGTAAGAAGCAGCTGTGACAAAATACAGATTTACCCAGTGTATTTTGGTGCTAATAGGCTAAAAGGACGAGGATTTTTCATTATCTGTTGGAAACAGAAGCGTCATCATCAGATCACATCAGCAGGCTGACTCTTACAAATATTTTCTTATCCATAGTACCTAAATTTTGCTTCAAGTTCAAGAGCAAGTCAGTGAGGGAATAGATGTTGTTTTGAAATGTATTAAAACAATCAAGGAGTTTGCTCCCAAAGAGAAACTGCATCATGAATTCCTGCATTTGTGACCACTTTTACAGGGTTGTGGATTCCTTGGAGCCTTCCAGTTCCTGGGGGGAGAGAGTTCCTCTCTAGCAAGTTTGCCTCTGTCATTCTTTTCTCTGTTATTTGTGTATTTAAAAATCTTTTCATTGTGTCAGGGCCTTTAGATCTAGAAACTTGCCATGAGTTCTCTTAGG
This sequence comes from Nestor notabilis, assembly GCF_000696875.1. Taxonomy (NCBI): domain Eukaryota; kingdom Metazoa; phylum Chordata; class Aves; order Psittaciformes; family Psittacidae; genus Nestor; species Nestor notabilis. Next base: position 21,473 of record NW_009945003.1, on the reverse strand, counting down.
GGGAGATGTTGTTTGAAAGTTGGGAGGTTTTTCCCTATTTTTCTTGCAAAGGAACCTAGAAGGTCTCAGAAGAGGGAAAGATCTAGCAAAATGGTATCGCTAGATCATCAATTCACCATGTCACTCTATTTCTAGAGGGATATAATGGAACCCCAGTTACTGTCCTGGAAGCTGCTAAGTCTTTAATTTGCAAGCACATGGTCCTTTTTTTGTTTGTGTAAAAAGCAGTAATTTAAAAAGTAGTAGCCTCTTTCTGTCATTAATCTTGTCCTCTGCAGGCAGACTAGTCCTGGGGAATATACTGCCAGTAAAGAAGTCTACTGCCTGGGCATAATTCCCAGCAGTAATGCTGGCATTTGGCCCGCAGGAGTAGATTACTATGGATTGTTTCCCAGGAGCAGCTTTCTGAATTATGTCATTTGGCATCTGAACTGTATCTTTGGGATTACCACCTTCATGACTTTTAACATTCAGTCTGGATATTTACTCTGGACATAACTTGCAGCAGAGTGCTTGTAATTCACCCGAAATTATTCCATGTCAGACCCATTTACTACAGTTGCAAGCTCATGCAAAACTATCAATCCATGAGGAAATAGTTGGGACCTTGTGTTTGAGTGTTTTGGTCTCAGAGTTGAGGAAGCAAGCATGCTACTTAACACTGTAAGGATTCTTGCTTGTTGTCCCCACTGTTCATCTGAAATGGATCTCTGCCTACACTACATTATATCAATTACACATCTGTGCTTGACATTTGTAAGTAAAAATTAAAGTTTTTTTGTTGTTTTTTTTTTTTTTACGTTACTTTTCCTGTCAGGACCCTCGTTCTGAATTTGTTGAATGTTTGTAGGAAATAGATCATTATGTTTTCAGGTATGGGTGTATTTTGTCAGACTTTTGCTGCAATTTAGAGAAGAATTTGATCTGTCCCATCGTTCAACCAAACCTTTAATACATGCCTGAATCTCATTCATTTAAGAATACATTAATGTTAAGGACCTTTTCAAGCGCTTAGATGATTAATATTTCAAATTTTAAAGTGCAAGCTTGGCTTCTGGTAGGGGATTTCAGTTATTAATAACACCAATACTAGTATAATGTTTTGAAACCCCAAAACTATTGTGGTTTGATTGGGCTAACTGCTTCTGAAGAGAAGAAAAGGGTTTCTGCCCCACTCTGGGCATCTCTAATAGATAGGACAAATAAAAAGCAGAAGGAAAAATAATATCTGTACTGTATTACCAGGAAACTGCCACTCAAAGAATTTAGCAATCTGTACAAATGACAAAGGAAGCATACATAGCAGTAGAAATGACCCCGTGCCTTCACAGTCTTCAGCCTCCAACCATCCATTCATTTTCTCTCACTGCTATCATATCCCTAAAACCCAGTATGTTCCTTTTTCTTTAATTCACGGCTAAAAGATATGAGTCTCTTAGAAAGAAGAGACTTGTCTTTGACATCTTTTGTCAGTTTTTGTGTAATTGGAAAATGTGGAATGGCTCTGCTTATGGGAGCTAAATGTTAAAATCCAAATTCAGTCTTTAGCCTATTAAAAACCATCTCATTTTCTGTTCCCTCAAGCAGCATTGTCAAAATTCAGTCCCCAGGTGTCTGGATAGATGGAAGTTACAGCTGGTGTCTGTCCTGCTCTTTACACTGATGTTTGTATTTGTCCATCTGACTGAATGCCACCTGCTGCAAGGGCAAGAGGGTGGTATCACCCAGTTTTGGACAATGTCTATCTGCCAGCAGAAGGTTATTCAATTAGGCAGTCACTCCTGTTTAATGCTAGATAGGATGATGTCAACCACCTGCACTCTCCCACACTTTCCACTTCCTGTGGACAACAGCCTTTTCTGTCCCTGGAGAGTAGGGGAAGGTTTTCAGTCTGTTCCCTTTTTGCATTAGCTTCCGACTACAGTTATTAGAGTCTGACATTTGTTTTGTTTCCTGACTGAGGTTATATTCAGTGCAGACATTTTGTACAAATATGAATAAGCATTTGATAAGACATTAGTGTATTAGCACCCCTCCCTGGCTGAATTTTTCTCGTTGTTATCTTCACATGGGGTTAACAAATTTCATGCTTTTAGGCATTACACTAGAATCACTAAGGGAAGAGTCTGAATTTTTAAGTGCAATGGTACTGTCATACTCTCCCTGCAATTTTGTATTATATATGTATTTATACACAGTATTTTTATATGTTGGCGTTTTATTTTTAAGGTTTGTTTGTATGATTGATTTTACTAGAGTTACTCTAGTTTATAGAATTTGAAGCAGTGGTTGTCACTGTGGTTGCTCTAGCTTCACAAGCAGATAATTTTTGTAGGAAAGTGTTCTCTTTGTTTTTTTTAATTAACTCAATGTGTGGCATTGTGGCTTTTCAGGATATTCGCTGCACCTTACATGGTAGATCTCATTTTGTGGAATAGAAAAAAAAGGAAAACAAAAGAAAAACAAAAGGGGGACCGAACATCATCTATTTCTTATCGGCAAATGGGCATGCTCCTTTGTACCCTTTCTTAAAACTGCAAATTCATCAATAGTACGTATAGCAGCCACCTACTCCAAAGTTTATTTTAATAAAAACATAATTCCAACTTTTATATCTGTATCAGATCAGATAATTTTCTGAAATGTCTATTCATGGCATCTTGAAATCTTTACTTGTATATGGAAAATTGTCCTTTAAGCATGATTATCAGAAAATTGAGTTTCATTCAACCCTCACATGTCCCTGAGACCTCTACTGATCCCAAGTGCCATACAGATGAATTTGAAGTAATTCCATTTGGTTTTAAGTACACTGAAGACAAGATTGAGTCTGTCAGATCTTATTTTAAATGAAGGACATAACTCAAATTATTTTCCTACTCTGATAATGTTTAACTTTTTATTTATTTATTTTTCTCTCGAGGTAGTCTTCTGTTCTCTCAAATATTTCATTTATGTAGGCCCTGTTGTGACTGGAAAAGCATCCAGTCATTTTGTTAAGTAAACTTTATTAATGTTTTGCTAGTTTTAAAATCTCTTCTTTTTCCAGTAGAAACACACAGTTTACCACCCTGCATTAGAGAAGTGTTCACTGGCTTCAGATATACTTGCTGCCTTTGCTGTCTCCAAAGTATTTAATGATGTCAGCCCAAATGACTGTTTCAACAGCTTTGCAAACTACGCAATTTCCTGAAATAATAGAAAATGTAGCTCGAAAAAGAAAGAGAACATTTAAATTTTCTCCCTCCTCTTGCAAAGGAGGAAGAGCCCACAAGATTTCAGTTTTCTAATTGTCTTTATAATTTAAAGTCATTTTGTCTTTATATTTTATTAATGATTGATTGTAAAATCCATTAATTTTCAGGACTCTCAATAGTCAGTAAAGGTTTTACACTGAGCCTGCACCTTCAGCCTAGAGTACAATAAAAACAGAGATCATAGGGGTTTGTTATTTGTGAATATGTGATGACAAACTTTCAGGACTGCATTCCATTAAGGGAGTTTGCTGCCTCTTATTGAGAACCATACTATAGCTTAGTATTTTGGAATAAAATAGCCTATTGAGCAATACATATGTAATTGTGGCAGCATTTGGGGTTCTTACATTAAAAAGGATATACCAGCTTAGAAGGCTGGACAAAGCCCAATTCCTGTCGACCTCTATAATTTTTGATGGTCTTGAAAAAGCATCTAAACTTCTGTAAATACTTTCCCAGGGGTGTTTAGATTTGTAGTTTGTCTGCTTACTTACCATAGAAATAATAATGCTGCTTCAACATTGTGACATCCGCTGCAGTTAATAAACATGGTAAACACATTCTTCATGTAAGTAGATTGAGGCAGAAAAGAAGGTATTCAAACAGGTTATTCAATAAACCAGTTATAAACTATAGGAATAGAATTAATATGTCTACACTGGAAAAGAGAAGGAAGGGCCAGGACATTAGAAAGTGTTCTCAATTCGTTTTAAAACTTCCTTTGGCTCTCTGGGAAACAAAGTTAAATATTTCTATTATCATAACTTAAAATGCTAATAAATGCCAAATAAAAATATACAAAAAGCAAAGTGCAACCATCTCTCCAAGTGAAAAATGATGATCTAAAAAGGCTTGGAGAAATGAAATGACAGAAGACGTGAAAAATTAATGTGAAAGCTCAAAAGCTGAAAGTCAGTGAATCCAGTGAGTACATAGATATTCATACATCTCATCATTCAAGATCATCATACACATATCTTCCCACTGTTAACTTTTTGTAGGATTTTCTGCCAGGCTTACAGAATATCACAAGATCAGCAGTTTCAGTAGTTGTTGAAATGTTTCAATACAGTGTTGCATTGAGAAAAAAAAAATTCTAAGATCTGCCTGAAAAGCAGGATAGAGAAAAATGAAATTAGGAGAGCAAGAGTGGAAATACTATTAAGACAGGTCTAATTGGACAGACCTAGGAGTTAGTAAAATCATGAAAAGCTAGAATCGAGGTTAGAATCTCAAATGTGATGTAAAAGCTTGTGTGTTTTTTCCTCTCTTGATCACAGTTTCCATCATGGTGTAGTAGCTTAATAATTTCACCAAATTGACAGAGGCCAAGATAGGTGATAATCCAGCTACTTTATCAGCCAGTACAGTTCAGGTTTTGAGTTGTGATGAGGGGAAATGTGCTGTTTCTGCTAGATTAAGTCCACTGATCTTTCTTTAACCTGGTGAGATTAATTTCAAAGCAAGTTTTAAAAGAGGAAACTGAAATACAGATTTTAAGAAATAGAAGAGGGAGGAAATAATTCTTCTCCAAACAAAATAAAACTCAATATGACATTGTATATATTCTGTCTCAGAAATTACGAATGTTAAAAGAGAGTGGGGTGAAAGTGAATTACAGAATCATGTGAAAAGTGAAGATGGAGGAGAAATTTAATTCCAAACGAGTAAGTGGAGGGTTTCATCTCCAAGCTACCTTGGAGATGAAAATAACTATATGCTATTATTTAGTTGAAACAGGGCTTAAAAAAAACATTGCAGTAAAATAAGGCAATTGAATTACTGCAGGATTAGCCACTATAATGCTCAACTTGCTTTCATGACTGAGTATGAGTTGAAAAAGGTTTTTCCAGACCACATTGCTGAGTACATGTTACATTTTCAGCTGGACTGGTGCACTTCACACCTGTTACACAGCACCATAATAACATCTCAGAGGTACACAGAGGTGATTTTTACTGTAGAAGAAGAGGGTTGCATTGTCCTAAGGAGCTTAAGATGCTGTTTCATTTTTGATCTGATGTACAAATTTCTCCAAAGGCATGCTGTTACTAGCAAAACATTGCATGCAAATCTCTGTTAGAAGGAGAGTTGACCCCTTGAAGGATTCTTGGCAAATATTTCTTCACCACTAGAAATTAATAATTTGGGTCAACTCTGTTTTCAAGACAAAAATTTTCTCAATTAAAACAAAGATAAGAAACTGCATTAGCCTTGCCAACAGTGGCAATTACTGAATTAGGTCAAGGATATTGTTAAACCCATTGCAGTAGTACAAGGGCTCGTCTTCCCAGTACTTGTGGAATATTAATATGTATCAGTTTAGAAAATGAGAAAATTATATTTGGAACAAGTATTTATTTGACATTTACATTTGTACAACTTAGTGCTGTGTGTTGACAGAACTAGACTGATTATAAATATCTGCTTTTAGGGTTTTTTTAAATATGTTCAAGAGAAGTAGGAGTCCTCATGGAGATCCTAACAGGCCTCCTGTGCACACAGAGTCTGCAAGTACAGAATGAAAGATGAGCCCGTTTATAGTTTTTTGAGCATACAAAGCTGGGAGATTTTCAGCCAGATTTCATGCTGACACTCAAGGGCAGCCTTGCTACAGCTGGCCATAGAACAAAGGTGACGTAGCATTTTGAGCTTAAGCTTCCTTTGGAATACTGCATCTTCACAGCAGGAGAGTCCTAAAATATGGTTTATGTCTGTAATTCATTTAAGCCAGCGTGCATCAGTGGACATGTTTTATAATGGAATTATAAAAATCTTAATGCTGCCAGAGATGAATATATGGCAAAAGGTCTTTAGCTTTGAACAGGTAAATTTCTATTTTGATTTACATTAGCAGCACTCAAAGTGGCAGAATCAATTTGTTTGAAAATTGGTAAACCAAATTTGTTGTGGGCTATGACCTTATATGCCAAGCTTCATCCCATAGGTATTTTTTCTTTATGTTCGTATTATAAATCTTGGAAAAGCACTATTTATTGCAGAAGTATTGGCATAGCTTTAACTATAATGATGCGGTTATAATTTTGTTGAACAGTAGGTATATGTATTGCTTGCTGTTAACTAATATTTCTCAAATAGCAGATGATGAACAGAGAAGCCAAAGAAATAATTGCAGTGGCAAAAACAGTGAGTAATTGATATGAAGCATTAATAAAAAGACATTAAACTACCATAGCAATGACCCAGGATGAAAATTATTTGGACAGATGAAATTTTTAAGAGTATACGTGGAAATAATCATGCATGGACTTTATGGGTTATATATTGTATTTACTGTGTATTTCAAGATTCACTTTTGTTTCATATTATATTTTGTTCTATATTATATATTTTGTAATATATAAGATTATAGAAGGGAACAAAAGTAATTATTTTGGCTAACTGCCACATGACTTAAAATAGAATTTGAGTGCAGCTTTACTCTGTACTACACTGTATCTGTGCTTGAAAAAAACACTGTTCTGCCTTTTCTGGAGGAGACATGGGAACTGCTGGTTATCCCATGAAGATACAAAGATGTCTGATCCTGAATTATTTGCTTGAGGCAAAGGCTTATTTTCACCTGTGGCACATTCTCTTAAGATTCACAGATTTTATTGCATGTCATTTAGTTCAGATATAAACACGGTTCACTGAGAACAGTTATGTGTTGCAATTATAACTTTATTTCTTTTTAAACTTAATTAATAAAAATATTAATTAAAGTTCCTAGGAAGTGCCCATAATTACTTAATAAAGATGTATTAGACACTTTACACCCTTAAGGTGTAATATAAGGCTTGTCTTGAGGATAGGATCCATTTTTTTTCCAGAAATAAAATAATTAAGATAAAAATCTGGTAAAACTGGTTTATGTGTCAGCCTGGGTCCAGGTTTTCTAACCCATCTTTTTCCAAAGTGGGTTAGCTTTTGTATCTAAATCTAGTGGTCCGGCATCTTTGTATATATATATTTCTGATGGAGTTTATAAACATGAAGCATACTGCAAGAACTGCTCTGAGAATAGACACAAGAAGCTAACATTTACAAGTCATCCTCTTATTTGCTGGTTTTCTGCTCTTTCTCTGTATCTGCACTTTGTAGTCAGGAGTGAAACTGAAGGGTTTGCCATGGTGACAATCCATCTATATTTGTATTTCTGCATATGCTTCAGAAAATTCTGGCTTGTTTAGCCTGTAGGCTATATCAAATTCTACTTTTACCATTCTTTTTGTGGTGTCTTACAGCAACTCAGAAAAACTGTTTTCATAGCCTCCCTGACACCTTCTTAACAGCATGCCTTCTTTATCTTCAATCATTTCCTTTGTTTTCTGTTTCTGTGGTTTTCTGGCCTTGCTATTGACCTTGTACAGCACAACACAAGGGGAATTCTTGAGCTTTTCCTGTCCTTAGTGACCACTAAATATTAAGAACTGTTCTTACTTCCTATCACTCTGTGTTGATAACATAGCAAGCTAACAAATCTTTTAAATCACAGCTTTAAGGTTCCATTGGTCTGGGAAGTGAGCATCCTACAACATTTAAGTACAATCTTACAGTATCATGAGCTCCACTGAATTCTCTGCTTGAGGCAGTTTTATATGTTCTGTCAGCTCAGCAGCATATTGTTTGAGTTGCTCTTCAGTGCAAATCTAATGGGGATTAATGGCAGCAAACTCAAGAGCACTCAGGGGCTTGTTCACCCTACTTTGACTCCAAGCAGCTCCCTAGAATGCTGAGGAAAGTGCTCCAGTTTAGGTTTGTCATAATGTCTCAGTCAATTCACTAAGAAGTGCCTACTTTAGGGAACCAAGTATTACATGGCAGAAAAAGACCTTGCTAAGTGTGAAGACACTTTTTGTGTCCTTTTAGTATCTAGCGCACTTAGAAATTCTGTCAAAACTTTCTTCCTGTGATGCCACAGTGCAATTGTTCACTCTGTTTAGCAGACCATCCCTCTTTACTGCAGGTCCATAAGTGGCATATGTATAATTAGTTAGAAAACATTTTTGCAGGAGTATAAAATCAATAAATAGATGTTTTAAAAAAAGTGGTTTGAGGGAGTGTTTCACTTGGGAAAATTGAATTTTTATTTTTATTTTTTTTAAATTTTGAGTGAAAAGAGAAGCTTATTCTTCCAATCCAGAATACATCAAGGTGCCTTCTTTGACTTCCATAGAAACTCTTACTAGGAATGTAATTCCAGACTCCTTATTTTTAGCTCAAGTGTCCGAAGTGGATAGTAAGCACTACACCCCAGAACAGTGGTGGTGTTCTACTCCCCGCTTTTACTGTATAAACTATATATCTTTAATTTAGAAACCTGGAATTCAGGTTTAACTCAAGTTCTGTTGTTACTGCTTACGTAGATGCTCTGCATTAATTGTGTTTGCAGAAGAATCTCTTCAAACTAATTGAAATCACACATGGCATAGTACGAAAAAGACCCCCTTGCATATCTAAGTCTGATACCAGAATACAGGAAGCTTTAAATGCTTAAGTGAAACAGAACCAGCTTTCTTTGAAAGTCAATTCTTGCCTCATACAAAAATTGCACTGGTAAAATAAGACTGGATTGCAATCACTTCTTTTATTGCAGAACAGTACTCCTAATTATAAATATTTCTTACAGTGCTACTTCTCAGAAGATTTTAGTTAATGCATGTGCTTTGCCACTCTGATGTTTCAGAAATCATCCCAAAAAGCTCACCACAGATTGTCACATTTTAAATTGTATCAGAAGCCTGTAGAAATAGAAGTTTTTTCAATGTAAAAGACAAATCCATGCTTTTTAGCTAGCTTAATGCTTGTTCAAATGCACTTTATTTTATGAAGATGTTTATGCTATTTATTATTCCTTTACCTATGGTGAATTATTTTGAGTGTCTACTCTGGAAATAATGAAGAAGGAGATAGATAAACACACATTAGTTCAGAGTGAATTTTTTTTAGACATGTGACATTAAAATGTATCTATCCATCACATTCAGTTGTGTAATCTGAAGTACTACCAATTTTTAAGATAGTATAAAACACTGTCACTCTGCTTCTGAAACACGGGTTCCAAATTTTATATGCTGAAACATTTAACATAGTAGTTTATAAATATTCAGTGAATCAGTTAAACAGCTGGTCTCTCTTTTCCTTCCCCTCTCCCAACCCCCTCCTTTTTTTAAATAAATATACATTTGTGTGTTTTGCATACTATTTTGTTCTTGGAAAATGAAAAATCCTTTTGATGCCAGCATACTTACTTCTAAGAGAATTTTTCTGAAATCCAGGTTGTAGTGTTTTGATCAAACAAAGAACAGCTTCACTCCCCTACTCTGTGGGAGATGCAAGATCAGATTCTCTTTTCAATTGTTATTAAACACAGTGATGGAAGAGCAGATTCTCTTTTCAGTTATTATTAAATATAATGATTCACTTTTAAAAAGAACCATTTTTATAATGATTCATCAAATTTTAAATGACTCAAAAATGGTTTGCTATATGAATAGAATTATCTGAACAGCTTCAGTGAGGGCAACTGAGACATACTGTCCTCAGAATATTCCAGAGTGGCTGTAAAGGAGCTCTCACGCAGGATGTGAAAGACCAGTCAGTATGTTAAGGGACCTGAAGTTGACATTAGTCACATACTAGGTGAGTATTCTCACCTTGTCTGTGGTAAAAATCCCTCTGATTCTATTTCTTTCTTTTCTTTCTCTTTTTCTTTCTTTTTTCCAGAAAGTCATGTAAAAGGCTATTCATTTCATTTCAGAAAATATTTCCTATGCTTGATACCTCAGGAAGAGTTGTGTTACAAAGAAAGATTTCAGGCACTTTAAAATGAAGCACCTTCTTTAAATGTAATTTAAAACATTAATGTTAACACACATGCATTTTACAGAGTATATTTGGAAATTAGGTACATCTTTCATGGCTTATCTGTTCAGTCTCCAAAGTTATATCTAAGTGTATGTACTGAATTCTGGTAAAACTTCATCATGTAAGGGAAGCTGCCTCTGAGTCAAGGACAAAGACTAACATTTACATTGTCATGAGAAAGGAAGTCGAGCAGTTGTCTGAACTATGTTTTAGTTCTTTACTCAATGGGTGGCTGTCCATGGCAGATCATATTTATATAAGAGACCATGATCATCTACATTTTGTTTCTCTGCTGCATGACAGTTTGGCTAGGTCATTGATTAGTTAAGGCATCGTCTTCATGGTTCACAGCTAAATTATGTTTAGGGATATTCTGGTGAAAACTTAAAACATGTAAAGGATATTAATCTGCTTTCTATCTCTATCAGTCTAAGTGATCTGAGAGAAGACTATGGATGGTGGAAGGTGTTCTAAGTGCTTTTACATCTATTGTAACTTTTGTTTGCCATGTTCCATTTTACTGAGTTGCTTGCCATGATTTACTGATTCTGTTTAAGCTTAAGAAAGCAAGGAGATGTGTCTGCTTATAAACAGTGGTAAAGAGGTGTAAGAATAATAATGTTTACAGTGTCTGCTTCCATTACCTTATCAGTGTTCCTATTTTGGCATAGCTATTTTGTTACTGAGAGAGACTGAGACTTGAAGGACTTGTCAGAATGAAGTTTTATGGACATGGGTTGATCTACAGGAAGGGACAGGGAGCAGTTCAGCCCTTTATTGATTCTTGAAATTTCTTAGGAGCAGCCTAAGAAAGCTAAGAAAGCATCTGATAATTTGGTGATAAGTGTATCTGGACCTAATAACTATCTGACCTAATCTCTCCCTGGCAAATGAGTTTTGCTCGAATTGACATGATGGGGATGCCCGTGCCAAATGTCTGAGGAACAATCTCCTGAGAAAATCGTGTGGAAAAGACAGTAGGATTCTGTGTAAAACAGGAGGGCCTGAGGTTCTGCTGGGAATATAGTTTGTGTGTGTGAATGCATGGATTAATCTTTACTTTTTGAAATGCAGACCTTATTAGGATATGATTCTCACAGAACGGAGAAAGAAAAGTCACATCTATCTCAAAGAGTAGCATGCAACTAGCAACAATAAACATTCCAGTACTTAATTTAATAGAAAATAATTAATAATAAGCGTATCTGAAGCAAGGATTTAACTCAAATATGATACTGTGTTTGAACAAAAGTGTAAAAGTATCAGAAAAAGAAAAAAAGCTGATTTAACTACATCATTCAAAACTTATTTCTACCAGATTTCTAAGAAATCAGATTTTAGCATTAGTCTTAAGTTTCAGTCTAAGGTGAAGCATTTTCTGTCAGTTGCTAGGGTAAACAATAGGATGTCTATGTATTATTACAAAAGAATTCGTGGCTGATAAGTACTTTAAATGTGATATTTCCGGTTGAAGGAGTCTAGCTGGCTGTGGAATGAATTACATTTTATACCCATCTGGTTGGTGTATGGAGCTGGAATGAAACATGAAGAATTAAAAAATGAACAATTAAAGTAGTCTTTTTATATATAATAGTAAAGAGATAAATCTTGCTTGAAGTGTACAAGTAATGTAATTTATCTTGCAAGACTTACGTGAATAATTGCAGCTACCCATTGCCCTGGCAAAATAAATTCCACTTACATATCACACTGTTGTACTCTGCAAATCAGCTTTTTTCCATCATTTCACCATCTAACGCTAACCAACACACATCAATGTGTAGAAAAAATTTCCCTTCAAAGTATGTCATCCACACGAACAGCCTTATTTGAAAGGCTTAGAGGACGATTAGTTCCTCAGGCTATATTCCTATTTAAAAAGGTACAGAGAAGTGTACATGTTAGTCAGCAGCACGTATGAATCTTAAAAATAATTAATTGATTTAATCTTGACACACAAATTAGGCATTCTGTAAACATATTTTAAGTATATTAATAAACACAAAATCACACTTTGTACTGATGTAATTAAAAAAGGTATTTTTCTGTTTAAGCCAGAAGCCATGTGAAAACATCTCAAAATGTGTTTTGTTCATAGTAATATATCTTTATTGATTAACCACAAGCAAAAAAGCAAAAAGCAAAACCTTTGAAACTTCTTTGAACACTAAGGGGCAGTTATGGTCAGAAAATTGATTGGCTGTAAAAGGGTTGTTTTTATGATAGTTTTGAATAGACTTTAATTACTTTTTTATCTAAACCAGATTTGTATTATTTGCACATATATTGCACTCAGCACAAACAGTTCTTATGGTTTTTGCTTTGTTTTTTATCTCAGATAATTTAATGAAGGGAGATGGAGAGTGGTAAGGTAAATAATAAAACTAGGAGAACTTGGTAGTACCAAGCAGTGGGATAGCAACCACTTGCCAGAATCAGCAGCATCTGATATAGTTAATCTGATCATGTTCTAATATGTTGAGTTCTGTATGTGCCAGTTACCAAGGTCACATAAGGCACTACAGCAGATTGCAATAATCAATAGCTTTGTGTTCTATTTAGCTTGCTAACATATTTTTCAGGGATTATTTCCGTATGTAGTTGGTTTCTGATCACACCAAGTCTTACTCAACCCACAGTTCTTCGCAGTAGTGTTTTCCTTAAAAAGTAAACTAGAATAATGGCATTGCGTGTCCTAATGTTGTTCACTGGCTCTGGAACAGGGATAATTGTATTTCCTATTTGAAATGAGTTTCTTTTTTTTTAAAGCTGAATATTAACTTGAAGCATTTGAACATGTCTTCTTGCTAAAGTCCAGAAACAAACAAACAAATAAACAAAAAAGCTCAGTTAAAAAAATATTCTAAAATAGAAAACACTCAATACCATATAGTAAAATAATTCACTATACAAATAATAACTTCTTTGCTTTAAAGTGGTCTATTTGCTAAAAGATACTATTTTTTTATCCTTTTTTTTTTTTTTGTAAGTACACTTGAGTTAGGTTTAAAAGACAAATAAACCCATACACATTATCAGTTTGTTTTTTAAACTTGGGGTCAGTTCAGCAAAAACTTGAGATCTTCCATTGACTTTTTTCCTTCCTATTTTCTACTGATACTTTTTTATCTTTAAAGTGCTTTGGTGAGCATTAAGGTAGTTTTGAAAAAACAAGGTTTCAGTACAAAGGTAGATTTTCAGCTCAGTTCCTTTCATTAATCTGTTATAGGGTTTATTTTTTGGTTTTGTTTTTTTTGTGAAATGATAGTTGTGTGATATGTCTGAGCTACTTCTGAATTCATTAACTGAGAGAATTTGCTCTTGCATAGCATATTAAAACGTTCATAATTCCTTAATAAAACCTGTGCTAACAGCAACAGAATTCCAGGATGTGAGCACATGTAGATTGACCTGTTGTTTAACTGAAACTGTATTCTGATGTTCTTGTTCAGCTCCTGTGATAGCTTATTTCCCAATCTTCTTGTGAAATAGCATTCCTTGAAGAGACCAAGAGAGTCAGAAAATTAGAGGAAAAAAAACACTAATAATTGTTATATTTCATTCAACATTAAAGTTCCTTTTCAGATAATTAAAGTGTTTTATTCATCTTAAACTAGGAAAAGGAAGAACAGAAATGTTTAGTGTTGTTTGTACAGCGTCAAAATTAGTTGAGACTGAGAAAATAGATACATTGTTTGAAATTTCATATGTGCTACTGATTTTCAGAATGAGGACTTTCAAAAGAGCTTTTAAAAAGAGATTTTTAAAAATTCATTGTGACAGAAATTAACATGGATCAGAAGAAATTATTAAAATTGATTAAGAGATGGATTCAGGCAATGGTCTAGAACTTTCCTGAGATTCGGGGGGAAATTATTTAACCCCAGAAAAGATGAATGTCTGGGAGCAAGATTCCATGCCATGCACAGGTATCTGTATCTTAAATTATCTTCAGCTTCCTGTGTAGGAACCTATTCTTATTTCAATTCTTTGGACATCCTTCTTGAAGAGGATAAAAAGATACAAAATATACATGAATGGTAGAGGCTTAAGATTCCTTTCTCCACGTTGACCTTGGAATTAATGAATCTCTTGCTGGATCTTACTCTTTGTGTACACTGACTATCAGGCAGACTTTGTGAGAAAGCATCCCTGTACTCTATGCAGTAATGAGTTTCTAGACATAATGTACTGTGTTTCCACAATGACGAGAAGGAAATGGAATTTAGAATTCTGTTGGACCAGCAGAGAAAAAAAAAAATCCATCTTTCCCATCTTCTCCAAAAAAACCTGCATGGGAAAGTTATAAAAACAAGGACTGTAGGACATGAACCATCTTTCTCATGATGGGACTGTCTCTCCACAGGACTTCCATACACAAAATGTTGCAAGGGTTTGTTGTCATTAAAAACATTCTTAGAGGGAGAATGCAGGAACTCTGACAATATAGCAGTGTATTTCACAATACATTACCAAATTTTCAGTGTGTTCATATAGCCTAGGAAGGACAGTGGTGTTACAATAAGAAAAACACACCTGCTGGCATTTAGTAAGGATTTTTTGAATTCATTTTTTCTACTCCAGGCCTGTAACTACCATCATCATTCTCTCTCTTTCCCCTCTCTGCACCTTACTGCCAGCTAGCCAACAGAGAGACTCTGAAGCCCAGGAAATGTGATCTTGCCATTATTAACAGAAGCCTAATGGGGCCTTGTGCTGGCCTGGGTGGCACTAGCAGACCCACTGCCTTAGGGGTGAGTGACTCTCCCCTTCTCTGGGAAGAGGTAGGGCTACACAGTGCCATTAGTGGTGTGGGCTGTGCTGAGGCAATGTATGGAAGTAAACTCAAGTGGGACCAAGATTGAGGAGGGACAAACCTCCTTCATGAATACTGCATGCTCCCTGCTGAAGCACTGAGCATAACAATTTGCTGTAAGGCCCCTGCTGCCCTCTGTGGGCCCTCCTGTGTGTGCGCACACCGGTCCCCTGGAGGAATCATAGAATACCAGGTTGGAGGTGTCCTTAAGGACCAACTGGTCCAACCTTCCAGCTGAGGAAGACAGGTATAGCCAACCCAAGAGCCCTGGAAGGGTGGAGAATAGGAAGGTAGGAAGTGTGTGATTTTTACAATAATTTCAACTGCATGGTAGTTGAGGGGCTTTTGTATTTGAGAGTGTGGACTGTAAAAACTGAGCACATCAGTGGTGCACCAGCAGCACTCTTTTTGTACCATGGGCACGACAAGTTGCCTTTTGCCCATGACAGGCTTTTGAGGGTGACCACTGGTGAAAAGGGTGCAAACACCTTGGTGGTCCCAAGCACAGTGATATGGGGAGCTACCCCTCTGCAAAAGTATCTCTGAGGGTGGCCGGTAGAGATAACAAAAAACTAAGAAGGCAGAGCTTGTGTCTTTTTTTTTTTTAATTATATTTAGTATTTTCTTAATTTTACTGTTTTATTACCACTTTGGGAGATGAAGGCTTACTGAAAACCTGAGGAAAAAGAAAAAAGGTTTTTGCCTAGGCGTTGCCATCAGGCTGTAAGTCCATCTGGGCAAACTTTGGCATGGAGAGGAGCCCACAGAGGTGCTGGTGGCTCACATTGTCAGCCCAAAACCTTAGAGGGAGAAAGAAAAGAGATAGCCCCTGAAACAGTCTGAGAAAATGTGGGATTAAAATCCCAGGGTAGCTGCAGTCTGGTTTCGGTCTCTGGTCATAGTCTAATATAGAATCATAGGATCATAGAATCATAGGATCATAGATTCATAGAATCATAGAATAGTTAGGGTTGGAAAGGACCTTAAGATCATCTAGTTTTCTGGTTTGTGACTGGGTATTTGGTCTTTTTGACAGGTTTTTCTGTGAAATGATGGAAAAGCAGAAGGCCAGGCACACCTTTAGCGGAGACCAAAAACATTGGGAACCAAAACCCTGGACCTCAGCTTCTGCCACAGGGGTTTCTGCAGTGTAACTCTCAGAGCTTCCTCTGGGAAAAGTGATATCCAAAGGGGAAAGAGGAGCACAGCACAGTAAAAAGGAGGAAAAACAAAAGCAAAAAAAGCTTTAGAGCACTGGATTTTTGACCAAGTGCTCTCTGTACTTAAGAAGTTCTCAGTGAAGTGAGGTAGAGCTGACTGCCTAAGCCAGAATGTAAATCTGTATGGGGTGATTGTAATTAATGCATTCAAACAGACATATATTTTGAAAGAAAGAGGCAAAACAGGAAGATAAAAGTTTACATACAGGTACTTGGGGGATTTTTTGGATTTGTTTTTTTTTGTCCAGTTAAAATACCAAGTTTTACGTGTTGTAAGAGATGGAACCTAGGGGTAAGAAACACAGCTATTGTATAACTGAACAGTTCCTTAAGTACACCAAATATTTTTACTTAGTAGTAAACTCATACATAAAACATGCCACAAAAATGTATTGAGAAAGCAAGAATGCTGCTAATTAGCTGGAATATCACCAGAAACTCCTCCAGAAAGAGATGCTTTTGTTGGGTTGACAAACACAGCTATTCATAGGAGTCTTACAATCATAGAATAGTTAGGGTTGAAAAAGACCTTAAGATCATCTAGTTCTAACTCCCAGTGCAGTCTTGGCTGCAGGGATTTGTTTTTTTTTTTCCTTTGTTGTTTGTTGGTTTGCTTTTTTCCCATAGGTAGAACAGAAGGATGAACAATCTATTTCAGTCCTATGGGTGTAGTTAGCAGTGTAATGCATAGCTTTACTCTTTTTGGATTTTGGTTTTGTTTGGGTTTTTATTACCATATCTCAATATGGGAAAAACAAAAGGTAGAATACCTTTCTTTTGAGGTTGGTTGCCATGGTTGAACCTAAAAACATGAGTAAAATATGCACCTAGATAAAGAGAGAACATAGGCGTAGTTTATAGTTGGGGTTTTTTTTGTATTCATTTGAAGTGTTACTGTTACTGCAACTAGACTAATATCTGCTTGTTAGGCTCTCTCTATATAATGTGTTCCTTTTCCCGTAGCACTACTTTGAATGTAACAACCCCGAGATGGATGCTTTGAGCTCCATCTTGTCTTCAGAGACAGTTTTACCTAGATTATGATCAGACTGGTAGTGCTAGACACCACAAATGAGTGTGAAATCAAAGTAGATTGTACTTACGCTTTGCCTGATTTCAGATGAAAATCACATCCGTCTCTAAGATAGTTATATGCCAAAACTCAGTGGTTCTTTTTGTGGGCTACTTAGACCTCAGAACTCAAGGAGTCCAATCCATTTACCTCCCTCCTGGATGGTATTTTCTGAACATTCTGGGTTGAAGTGCTCCATATGTTTTGACTAGCAGGGAATGCCTTCCTTCCACCCTTGCTCTTCACAGAGGAGAATACAGTGACACTTTTTCTAAGACACTGGATTGGATTGTGGAACACATCAAATAATCTCTTTGTTCTCATTTAAACCTATATCTATGAGTTCAAGAAGATTTTAATGTTATGAGGAAACTTCCTTTATTTGTCAAATGCATGCTCAATATAGCACATTTTCTAAAAAACTCATAGAAGCTGAGTTTCTAAAAATTATCATTATTATTACATTCCTTTACATTTATTGGGTTTCTCAGAACTATTTGCCTACCTGAAGTTAAATGTTAAAATGTCACATCTGATGCAAATAACAAACTAAAGAGATAAAATAGAAAAAAGGAATACATTAAATATATTTTATGTCAATGCTTCTTTGTATCTTTCAGTTAATTGTTTTACACGCGTGACCTCCTAGAGGAATGCACAGACTGATGATGTGCAGACATGGCTTAAATCTACAGCACGTACAGGCTTGAATGGATTTACTAAAGAGCTAATGTATCTTTACTTGGCCTGCTTGCACTGTGATGGTTGGCATACATCTTGTATTATATGATCGATGTGATCTTTCTTTGGCTTCAGAATATTCTCTTAGATGAGGATCTGTTAATGTTACCCTGATACAGTCTGCAAGCTGTGGGAAAGCAAAGAATGCAATATATGTGAACTTTACATCCATTTGAATTTCTACAAATCTCAGATTTTTACAGTTTTCTTATCATGGATGGATCCATGTCTTCAATCACTGTCCAGCACTGACTACGGTTGTATTGTCCTTTTATCCAGAGAATATAATATACTGAATTCCGTAAACTTTGTGTATAAGGAGTTCACTTGTGTTAGATATCCACATGCCATATTCTTATCATCTAGACCTTATAATCTTCCATGATTGAGCTCTCCCATGGACAGATAGAAGGATTATTTTTTTTTTTTTTAATAAAAAGAGGTTAGAGTCAGTGGGCATACTGGAAGACCAGGGAGGGAAACAGATACTTGCACAGGATGTATGGACTCATTCCTTGTGTTATCAGACGTGAATCTAAAAAGAAACCCCACAGCTGAATACACTATCTGCATGTAAGGAATTGTCCTTGAATATCCCAGTTCACTGTTTGAAGTCGGACTGCTTATGTATGTAACTATATTTTCCTTTTGGAGATTTTGAAGCAGTTTTCATTTGTTTTTTGTTCATAGCAAATATCGAAGACTTTATCCTTTTTAGAACTGCACACCTTTAACTTTGTATTTAAAGCTGAGATTGCCAAAGGGTTGGTATCCTTACTATTCAGTCTTCAGACATGCACATTTTCCTCTCATCTGTGCTTGAGTACAGTGGTCATGCTCTAGACTTGGCAAATACTTTTAGGATAAAAGCAGAAGGAGCTACTGTATTTATGTAGGGTTTTGTTTTTATCCTCTGCCTTTCCATAGCTCTGTTAGCCTAATGTATCTTTCTGTTGAATCCTAAGATGCTCTATACTACCAAAGATAATCCTACATCTTGTGTTTTGTAAAACCCAATTGATCACAGTGCTACGACTTTCATCTCTTCATGCTAACGTCCTTGTAATGCTTTCCTTATATTGTTGTAGATTTGTTTCAGAGGCATGATCGGTAAGGTTTTCAATGATTACTTTGAAAATTTTATGAATTTACAGTAAGAGTAAAAATAAGACTGTACTTCATTGAGGAGGTTAACATGATCCCAACATTTTTATAATATGAATAGTCAGGCTGATCAACATATGGGGTAAAGTAAAATGATCCACTCCTTTTATTGGATAAGTTTATTTTATAGTGTGACATTCAGACTTGTAGTTGCA
>NW_009945003.1:0-2147 GCF_000696875.1 Nestor notabilis | reverse complement strand
CAAACGTAACAGTTATTTTTCTCCTTCCTAGTAGCTGGTGCAGCTACTGTTTCAGCTTTAGTCTGAAAACAATGTGGGTAAGACACCGAGGTTTTAATTGTTGCTAAGTAATGCTTACCCTGATCAAGGACTTTCTCAGACTCTCATGCTCTGCCAGTGAGGAAGGGCACAGAAACAGGGAGGAAGCAGAGACAGGACACCTGACCCAAACTAGCCAAAGGAGTATTCCATACCACAGCACGTCATGTCCAGTATATAAACTGGGAGGAGTTACCTGGAAGGGAGAGATCACTGTTCGGATTGGGCTGGGTATTGGTTGGTGGGTGGTGAGCAATTGTGTTGTGCATCACTTGTGTTTATGGCTTTTTTCCTTTCCCCTTTTACCTTCTCTCCTCTTGTTATTTCCCTTCTTAGTAGTAGTAGTAGTTTTATATTATACTTTAGTTATTGGACTGTTCTTATCTCAGTGCATGAGGTTTACATTCATTTGATTTTCCTCCCCATCCAACCCGGAGTCAGGGGAGAAGATGGGGAGTGAGTGAGTGGCTGTGTGGTTCTGAATTACTGGCTGGGCTTAAACCACAACAGTCCTAAAGGAGAAGTTTTTATACACATGGACATTCTTAAGGCTTCATTGTTTATGGTTTGGGTTTGTTTGTTTGTTTTTTACTTTTTCGAATTTTGGATGCTTAAAGGAACACTAAATTCCAGAACACAATTCTGCCCTTCAAGGGAAATTTTGATCACTATAAGAACTCTGGATGGTCACTTAAAATCATCACTTACTACTGGTTTATGACTACTGGGTCTACTTTTACTTGAAAGATTACTTTCAAGGTATTTATCTTGGTGCTTATTAAGATTTTTGGAGGCAAATATTTGATTTTGATTGACAAATATGTCATTCCAAAATGGTTATTTGCTCATTTCAGGAGAAGATGTAAACATCTAATTCAGTCCTTTCCTGAATCATAGGTCTGTAAATCTTGAAGATAGAACAGAAATGTCTTTGTTCTATCTGTAGTAGTGAATGGTGCAAATTATGAGTAAAATTCAGTGTTCATATCTATGTCAGGACAGAGTTTTGCCAAGAACAGAAGGATAAGAGATATCCATGAGGAGAAATCTACACTGTATGTTCCTTGTTTATTTCTAAATTTTATTTTAACTTTTCTTTTCAGAACAGAAAGGATTTGAGCAATCTGTTGCAGATAGCACTCAGAATTACTAGAGTCCTCATGACTCCACATCAGGTCTAGAATCTCCTTGTCTTGCTTCAAGGCAGACACAGTACAAATGAATTTTTAAACTTCTGGAACAGACTTTGGTTAATAATCTTTCTCTAACTAGAGTGTGCATCTGTGTAGATTGAAAATATTCATCTTTCATTTAATCTTTTTCCATATCTGCCTCATTTAAGTTATGTTAATTCAAGAAATACATATATAAGTGGTTTTATATTTATATATAGTTTTTTGCAGTTGAATCATTTTTTTTGTTGTGTGTAATACTTGATTCTGTGGAGCTGTACAGTTGAGAATGATGCAGGAAAAAAATTGTGACTTTGGTCATTGAGATTTAGCTAGCTTAAAATATAATAAAGTTGTAATCATGTAACTGAGGGCAAAATATTTTTGAAGTTCACATTTTATAGAATCTTCCTATTATTTCTTTTACACTGGAAATGTTAGAGGGTTTTTTCCATGTCTTGATAAATATTTTAAACTACATTATGAGGTGGGAGGGGGATATCATCAAAGAAAAGGATTTTATAAAGCTTAGTGAACCAATTTGCCTGACATCATGGGGATTTGTGGTTTGGAAATAAAGCTGTTGCTGTGAAACTACTATTCTATACATATATCCCCAGGGGCATATGAAGAGGAATTTTTTTTCTATAAAGTTTAATGTGATGCTCTCATGAATTTCAGGAAAATAACCAACAGGCTGTTGATAGTATTTCCCACAGAAGATTGTCTATTTTGGTAGGCAATGACCCTGAACACGGAATCAGCTGTTCAGTGTGCAGTCTGACTCCAAAGCAGCAGTCTGCTGTTAGAGATGTTACTTTTTACCAGTATAGGATCCAAAGGATGATAGCAGTCACTTGTGCTAGTCTTTTTCCCTCTCCTCTCCTCTCCTCTCCT
>NW_009945002.1:72612-82476 GCF_000696875.1 Nestor notabilis | reverse complement strand
AGGCCGCTCGCTTCTCCCGCCGGGCTGTTCCAGAAACTACACTAAGGGCTCGTAACTCATCTTGTCTTTTCCCACATGCCTGCTATTAAGGTAGAAATACGTGGGTACGCAGGTTGTTACCACATACCAGAGACTGGAGGTCGGTTCAAAGTTTGTCGTACGTATCTCCTGTTTGCAGAATCAGTTGTGGCTCTCAGGTCTTCAGCAGTTGTTCGACGATGTACTACAGAGAGTTTTGAGTGAGTCAAGACTTGCTGCTTCAGCTGGTGCTTCAACAAATTGTTTTCCTGCTTCACTTCAGAGAGGTTCTTTCCAAGGCTCTGACAGAATAACTAATGTAGCTACAGATCCTGACTGTCACCTTCATATGTTTTCCACATTGCTTTGTCCAGCAGCAGATCAGTAAAGAAGAAGTTTAAGCAACATGTAAAGCATGTTATAAACCTGAAGAGACTTTCCTGGCTTCTGTGTTGCGTGGTATTAAAAGGACTAAAATGGCATGATCATATCATCCCAGACTGGTTTGGGTTGGAAGGGACGTTGAAACTCACCTAGTTCCAACTCCCCTGCCACAGTCAGGGACACCTTCCACTAGACCAGGTTGCTCCAAGCCCCTGTGTCCAACCTGGCCTTGAACGCTGCCAGGGATGGGGCACAGTATTGCGTAAGATCTCATAACAGCCATTATTAAGTATTTTGGAGCTATGTTAGAGCTCGTTTAGACACACATGTACTCCTGTAAGCTATCCATCTCAAATTATTACAAGAAATGTTTTAAAAACTGCAGGACATCAGTGTTTGAACTCATTCTGCCCTGGGCTGGAACCAGTCCAATGTAACTAAAGGAGAGCCAGCCCCAAGGTGGAAGTGAGGAAAGCCAGGGGAGATGCTGAGTCACGCAGTAGGAATGAACCAGAACTGTCTCCTCAAAGAGCACTGCAGATGGCTGTGCATTAGCTTGTATTAAAACACGCAGTATGCCTGCACACAGAATATTGACCAGATTTCAGCTTTGAGTACTGACTTGCCGTCCGCCGTGTTCGTCAGCTGCAGCTTTGATCCTTCATGGTATCTGTACGACACTGTCAAACAACAGCAGCATTTGAAACCTTCATACCTGTGCCAGGATCTAAACTGCTGACAGAGCTGAAGAGCTCCATGGCTGGTTGCTTGTCTTGACAGACAGCTGATCCCCTGCTGTTTTCTGTTTGTCTTTCCTCCCTGGCTGCAGCTGCGTTTGCCTTCTGATGCTCTTTCTTGCCTCCAAGGAAAGCCATCAAACGTTATGTTCTCACTGTGTGGTCCAAGATGTCCGTGAGAGATTGGCTATTATCACAACACACTTGATAGGAGCTTTGTTCCAATTAATGCAGAATGTTTTAGCTGACACATGAGTTGTTATCTTTTACAGTGACTGCTTGTTAATGATCACAAATGACTGTCCGCTCTCTTGGAAACAGACTCATCTATCTCTCTGTTATGGAAGCGTGCAGCAGAGAAGCTGGTCTAGAGCAGTGCAGTAACATTCAGAATGGGTAACTGAAGCTAGAGGTGAGCTATTGCAGATGTTTCTGGGTGGTTAAATTGCCAGCTGAATTTTATGCTGTGTAGAAAGAAACCCTAATCAGAAGATACTGTTGAAATTATGAGACATGCAGAGGTATGGTTGAACTGGGACAGGTGACTTTGTTGTCACATTGCCCATATGTCTATAATGCTGAAGCTGCTGGAAAACACACAAGTTCTACCTGTTCATCTGACTCCATCAGAAGAGGGGGTCAAGTGTGGTTATGGGCTGAAGGCTGCAAATTCTCATCTTGAGTAGCTGAACTCCCACTGAAGCCAACAGAGACAGTGCAGGAAAAGGGCTTTTATGAAGCTCAGCTATTACTGTTCTGTTACCTGCCTGCTATTTCCATTGTTTCATTCAGCCTGTAATGTACACATTAGAACAAACATGTGTGTTGAGTTTTTTAATCCTATTGTTGGAAAAGATTTGGGAATCCCTATTCTAAAGTCATAAAACAGGGAGGTGGAGAGTCCAGTTTGCAGGCAGGTAGAGCCAGATTTCTTCATCCCCTGTGCAGGGTGCTGCTCAGTGCAGCATTTCTTTTGTAGGAGGATGGATTCTGGAGCCAAACTTTAGCCTCCTCTTATGAAAATTTTCCCCTGCATCCTCTTCTTCACTTCAGTTTCACACTCAAAATCTGAAATCTGGAAAGACATGGACTCTTTGTAGTCTTCATCTTGACGAAGTGTGCACAGCCACATGTGACTCCAAAACCTTGACACAGAGGTAGGCACTGGACAAACAAAATTTTAAAGCCAAGAGGAGATACAGTGTTGTATTTGTAATACTAATTTAAAAACTCAGGTTAAAGTGTTTACCTCTGAAAAAACGTCCTCTCCAATTGTCGGTCAAAGTGCTGGAATTACAGGGTGAAATTTTATAGCCCATATTTTATAGCAGATAATGCATGAATACAATCTTTTAGCCTTGAAATGTGTTAAATTGATTAACTATGTTAAACAATAGTTTTAAATCACTTTTATCTCCTCTGTCAATCATGAGCACTGTCAAGGAAAGGCTTGGCATTGAAATGACCATTGTTTAAATGGTGTCCTCAAGCACAGGATGGTATGAGAGGACCAAAAGGTGTGTGACTGTAAAAGGACTTACCAACTTAGGACTGCTTTGTAACTTCTTCAGTTTTTAATGTGCGTAGCTGAATGCAAACCCCATCTTATTCTCTGGGTATGCTAAATCAGTCAAGAGAATGCTAATGCTCCTCCTAGCTCCAGCTGGAGTTAAACTAGCAGAGACAATGCCCAGAGCTGAGCTGACATCATTGTGAATGGCTCCGATGCACACATACAACAGAAAAGAGAATAGGAACTAGACATTTTAATGTCAACTCTCAGAAGCACAGGAGAAAAAAAGAATTATCATTGATCAAATAGAAACAGACAGGGGAAAAAAAGGCAGAGAAATCTTATTTTTCAAGCTCCCAAAGGAAAAGAAAAAATAAAAAAGAGATGAAAATAGCATTCTATCAGAAAGAATGGGTTCTTAATAGCCCTTTAAAATAAAATGCATGAAGCAGTGATGAAGTGATTTTGCTGCATCTTTAAGAAGCTTGCTTTTGTCAGATTGAGGTTATTTGAAAAAGGCCCTCTGCAGAAAATTACAGTTTCAAATTATGGTTTTTCAGGCTGAGATTGCACAGGTGAGAAGCACCACTGCGAGCAGCGGTGGCAAAGACAGCCCTGTGCACACAGAGAAGGCAGAAGGGGAACCTTGGTCTTCAGGTGCTGCCTTGACACAATTTACAGACAGTTTGCGGAGCCTGAGCACAGAACGAGGTTTGTGTTTTGGTGTACAGGAGTTTTTGGTCCAGTGCCCAAAAAAGTCTTTAGACAATGCTATGCTTTGGTTACCTGCAACCCAGAGATACACAAAAGCTTCTGGCATGGTATTTGTTTTAAAAGGGGTTATGGTGAGTAGTTATTGTTACTAGATGGAAGGATCTGTGAAGTTCTGTTGATGTTAGCCTACTAAGGGAAGAGGAGGAAGAGGAAGGATGGAAGTAGCAGAGCATTCGAGAGGCCTAATGTCAGTAGCTTCCATGAGATGCTTTCCTGTACCAAATACTGACATCCCTTCATTTTGCCAAGGAAACAGACTTTGGAATATCAGACTCTTCAAGCAGACATTAGCTTTTATATACTGATGTTGAAATAGGAGACTCCTGAGCTGTGTGTTCACAGGCAAAACAAAGATACGTGTTTGCAACAAACTGGAATTATTAATGATGTTAGAGCAGCAACTCAGAGCCCTTACTGCAACTGTAAATCTTTGATTTAGCAGAGAGGAGATGTACTGTGAACATTGTGTGCCTGGTCATGGGGCAGGGGAAGAACTGTTTCATTATGTGCTAGCTGAGGACCCATGAAAGAGAGCTTGTCCTGTGTAGGAGGAGATGCTGTCACTCTGCACACTGCGATCAGATGCAGAAGCTTTATGCTTTCTGGTGAAGCAGGGATGTAAGCAGAACTAATAGCGCACACATGGCAGCAGGCAGTAGCACAGACTGCAAGCAAAAGAGGAGAGTGCATAAGGTCTGATAGCTGCAGTTGGGATCAGTTGGTATGCCAGATTTTAGCCTCTTAGTGTTGTATTGTCTCACAGGGGCTCAGCTTGGCCAGTCCTAGCATGCTGCCTGGTTTCTTTCAGCTGGGTTTGTAAATAGTGGGCTGCATTGAGGCTGACCAGCACAGCCTTCTGTTACTGCAGCTACTGTGCTGCAGCCTTTAGCAGAGGCACTGCTGTCAACAACTGAACCACAGTGCTTCTATGCTCTGCCTTTTACAGATCCTTTTAAAGTATACAAAAATGCAAAGGTGTTCCTTAGCACTATGGTAGTATCCACAGTGTGCCAGAGGCTTCATTGAAAGGGAGGGGGCACTAGGAGAAAGGCACCTGAGGGATCTCCGGCCCTACAACACTCAGCTCCTGGCTCTCTGCAGTGCTGGCATTAAGTATGGCAGTAGTGCAAAGCGAATGTTGGTTCTGCTCCCACCAGCCACACCTCCCAGCAAGCCATTGTCACTGCTGCTTGGGCAGCAGGTGCAGACAAGATGCCACACTTCCCACTTCCCTTTTTTTTGAAAGAGGTCCCAGGCAGTAAATGCAGTGGCGTCTGCTGAGGGGCAAGGGAGAGGATGCTACATGCTGCATAGTCTTCTCTGTTCTCCCCTCATTTCTATAGAGCTTCCATGTACTTTATATTTTCTATGTGGGACTTGGGTTTTTTTCTTTTTTTTTTTTTTTTTAGTATGTGCAAATGGCATAATTCTGAGAGTACACTCACAGTTCCAGATGTTGATGTGCTGATACACGGATAATGCTGCCCTAGCTCCCGCTCATATCCAAACATCTTACCTTAAGGGAAGAGTAAAGCAGTAGCTGATTGTTACACCTTCTTTCATCTGGGCTTAATTTTCCTATGTCATTATTGTGAGGAATTTTTCTTGAGAAAATTTATACATGTTTGGGTCAATTATACCAGGCTGTGAAGCTGCTATGAAGGAACAGAAAAATCTCTTTAGGAGTGTGAATTGTCATTGACGTACAGTATCTATCCTCACTCTAAAAGATTGAATTAAAAGTGATAATTATGTGCTGGTTTTGCTGCTTAAGTGGTTTAATGCCATTATGACTGTGATACTTAATGGAAAAGCTTCGAATCAGACTAGCATGGGAATACTAAAAATTTTAATGGATTTCTGCTCAAGTCATTCTTCCTATTAGGAAACAAACCCTCCAAAATATGTAACTGGGTCTTTGGATTCAATTATTAATCCTCTCTCCTAATTTGAAGAGCAAAATTATCACTTAACAGCAGTTCTCTGGAACAGAATTTTAATGATACTAGTCATCTCATAGTTGAACATGATTTTTCCTGATCAGAACAAAGTTGAAAGATTCTCAGTGCTGAATCAGTTTTAGTTATTAATCTTAAGCAGTTAAAAAATACACTTTTAACAGCATGTCTTGAACATCTGTCAAGAAGCTGTCAGAAATGTTTTCAATGGGTTCTTGTGTGTTAGCTGGCTTCTCTGCATGAGAAAAAGGCTTTGGAACATGGTAACTGGAATGGGATTGTAGAAAAAAATGTATAGGAGGACAACTACGCCATACACGGGAAAGGATTCTTATGGGCTGATCCTGACATTTTGTAGTTCTAAAACAAATCTGATGGGCTTCGTCATAATGAAGGAAGAAAAGGAAATTTGCAGTAATTCAGGCGAAGTGCTTGTTTTGACTGTGAAATGAGAAAAGGAAGCAAGTAGAAGGCTGAACCGTTCTGGGTCATCCTTTTATAACTTAGTGCTAAAGTGAATGGATTGAGGTATTGAGGTGGTGTAACTTGTGCTCCTCGAGTGTGGATGGACATACTCATCGTTTATAGGGAAGTGCTATTTGTTACAACTGCTGTTGCAAATTGAAAATCAGAAATAATCCCTTGTAGAAGCTCTGCCAAACTTATCTAGGAGGATTACAGGTAAAGGTGGGAAGACACAGTACAGAAACTCATTTCTTTTAATGATTAGCCACATATTTCCATCTATTCATGCATCTGATTATTCCCTGGGATTTTTACATTCCCCCTGAAGGCTGTATACACCCAGGGGAGAATTTTCCTCTGTGGTGTTAACTACCAATGCTGATTTGTTCCCTGCGTCTCATGGGAACTCTGTGCTTTTTGATTCCTATCCTAGAAAACTAAAGTTAGCAATTATTCTACAGAATGCATGCTGTCTGGGAAAACAGTAATTTGCCAGGAGCCACTTCCTGACACATCTGAAAATCACGTCACCTCCTTAGAATCCCAGAATGGTTTGGGTTAGAAGGGACCTTAAAGCTCACCCAGTTCCAACCCCCTGCCACGGGCAGGGACACCTTCCACTAGAGCAGGTTGCTTCAAGCCCTTGTGTCCAACCTGGCCTTGAACACTGCCAGGGATGGGGCAGCCACAGCTTCTCTGGGCACCCTGTGCCAGCGCCTCAGCACCCTCACAGGGAAGAATTTTTTCCTAATACCTAATCTGAATCTACCTTCCTTTATCTCAGGTATTAGTCCCTTCTCACTGCTTGTGTTTTGATGTGTTATACAGCATCAAGTTAATACTGACCAAGAGGCTTGTTTGGCCCATTAGTAGTAGTAAACCTGTGGGCACTCATGACAGAATAGTCAATGTTACAGCTTGCCAATCTGTTTAGATTATTACATATTTATTTCTTTTCCATGTATTTGTATTTTACTTTTCCTCTTCCCATGCTTTAATTATGCAGTGTAATGGACACATACCGTATCTTCCCAAGGTCTTTCTGATGGAAGTATTGGGACTTCTCTACAGCTGCACTCAGTCTTCCTGACTTAGCAGGACAACAAAGCAAAGTCTTACAACTATGAACAAATATTGTGAGGTTGAATTTCTTTCCCCTTGAAATTGAGAAATTGACACAAGT
The DNA here is from genome assembly GCF_000696875.1 of Nestor notabilis. Taxonomy (NCBI): domain Eukaryota; kingdom Metazoa; phylum Chordata; class Aves; order Psittaciformes; family Psittacidae; genus Nestor; species Nestor notabilis. Next base: position 75,444 of record NW_009945002.1, on the reverse strand, counting down.
TTGACATAACTCACATAAGCGAGTGAGTATCTTGAAAGGCTGACTCTGAGCTTCACTGATGCTATGGGGATCAATGGAAATATTGCTGCTTCATTTTCTGCTATGGTCCCTCATTTTCTGTCAGCAGTAGCTATGCTAATTGTTGGAGTTCTCTGGGGATTTTTTCTGGTTGGAAGTCCATCAGGAATACCACCATGATCAACATTAATATAGGTCTTAATGCCACTCCCCTTCCTCAATTTGAAATAAAAGGGAAGTTGGAGTGTGGGAACAAGGCCTCAATTTGTTACTTTTATTTGATTTGAAGCTTGGTGTCCAAGGTCGAGCTAAAAGGGTAACAGAAGAACTTAGTCCTGTGAAGAACTCATCATGTTAGACAGAAAGCAATTTGATCCACGGCGCAGCATGCTGGAAGGTTGCCACTTCCTTTCTCTTTCAGTACTGTTTTGCATTCTCACGCCTGTAAACAGTCTCTTCATCCCTTTCTGTGGGTAACTGGGCTTCCTTCCTGAAGCCTTCCCAGATTCCAACTGCATTTGGCTATAATTTTGTATTTATGTTTGATACAAAAGTTTTCAAAGGAGCTTCACAGACACTAATCAGGGTAAAAATGCAAATCTAAAATCTGTCTTATTCTAGTGTTTCCTTTGGAAACCATTTAATTTCTTACAAGCACAGTTTGGCAGATGATGTGGCCCTTATAGTAATAAATCACAGGAACATAAGACACTTCACTGCAGCTGCAACATGGCTAGTTAGGATCCTATTCAAGAAAAAGGCTTAGGCAGTGTATTTTCTTTCCTATACTCTGCTGTACCATTTCTCCCCTGTATAGATCAAGTGAAAAGACTCTCAGAATGCTCTTATAATTGTCTCCTTAGAGTTATAATCTGCAAATGCTTTTTTTCTAAAAGATAAAAATACCCAAATCTTAATGGAGTCTATTTAAATGGCACATCATTAACTCTCCAACCTCCTTCATGGTTTTGTAAATCTCTTTAATAGGGGTGAGAAGAAGCTTACAGAGGTCTCTTTGATTAAAGGTTTGACCTAGAATTACTTTGAAGTTGTATTATGGAGTCAGCAGGTTTATGGTGGTAGTCTTAGCAGAGAACCTTTTGAAGTACTTTGCAGGTAGAGCTGTAAAGAGAGTAAGTGTTATATAAAACTTGCTAAAACCACAGCAGGACACTTATGTTGAAAAGCCATCTCCACAGAGCACTGGGAACAAGCTAGTTGAAAGCCTGAATTTTCAAGTCATGCAAGTGGGATTATATGGCAGAATTTCAAGAAAAGGAGGCTGGAGTCAGTGACCCTTCAGCCCTATGCCCAGGGTTCCTGCAAGATTATAATCACTAAAACAGTAACAGTTGTAAGAAATTACTCCAATCAGCAACAAATAGAGCCAGGACAGTGAGTTTCGTGGAATTAACACACTCAGTGCTTCATCACCATGCATGACTTGGCTCAAATGAGGCAACCAAGGACACAAAAGCCTGTGAGGCCTTTTAACCCCACTAATTTTGAGTCTTATGGGTACCAGTTTCTTTGCAGGCGATGTTCCCCTCAAGGTCACCTAACTCTCTGCAAACAGATTTGCTCTATTTGTCAATGGTGGCCCTATAATTCTGCTTAATGGAAATGCTTCTGTGTGGGACGGGTGGCCTTGCTGCTCCCTGCTGTAACTTTTTGTAGAATCTCTAAAGCTTAGGCACAACTTTCAGTGTGGGGCAGTGAGTCTACGCTGGATTTATCGCACAATATTTAACGACTGAATTCAGGAGTATGTAGGAGCAGAACCATCCAACATTGCTCGTGGCATGCTGGAGGCTCAGAAAGGTCAGATTTCTTTGGCAATGTCCTTATTCTTTAGTTTTTGCTTTCATGGTTGGACTTCTTGGCATGAATGTACTGACAACATGTAACTGCCAACGGAGGACAGGAAATGGCAGTTTACAGGAATTGTCACTGCACTGTAGGTCCTCTCCCAACCACTAGAACAGAAAGGCTGTTCGAAGAGGACGCGGATCTGGAGAAGGGAAGCAGGGAGGACCCCCAGAAAGAGTGGGAAGAGCAGAAATGGTGAAAAATAGGACATGAAAATGGCCCTGCAGAAAGATCTTTTGGCCTTAGAGAAAGGTGGAAGGTCTTTGTGGCTCCTGAAGGAAGGCCTTTTCGGGGCTGTGGTTAAGGGCTTTTGTCAGTTTTCAGGCAATGTAAAAAAAAGAACTGCTGTTGCTCTGCTAAAATGTTCTTCCTCTCCCCTGCAATGATAGCATTAAAGACATTGCAAGTGAATTATTAGACTCTGGTGTATGACACGTGTGCATCCTACCCCAGAACTTGGTGGCTGAATGTAGACAGATTTCCCTGCAAAATGTTCAATGGTTTTAGTCCCTCCTGAGGTCAATGCCAGAGGAGACTTCAGCTCTTATCAGAAACCTTTAGTGTTCTCTTAGAATAAGCCCCATTTCTACAGATGCTGGGGAAACCGACTGCTGATCTGGTTAGCCTGGTTAGGTGGCAGCAAGGCTGAAATACTGTTGAGGGAAGCATTGCTGCAGAGCTGCTTGAACAAGAAAAGTATCTGAGGTGACCCCAGAAGTAGCTGGTATGCAAAGCACAGCTCAGGTGAGTACGCCCAACACGCAGAGGATAGAGGACATGGTAGAGCACTGGCAGTGCTGCGTTCAGAGAGCAGTGCCAGATGCACTATAGGCTTCCTGAATGCCTGAGAGGTTTTTTGATATTTGAAGTTTTGATACTGTTCCTTTAGAAGGAAGATGGTAGATATAAAATCCTTAAAATGCAGTAGCATAGTACCTGCCTCCA
>NW_009945002.1:70969-72581 GCF_000696875.1 Nestor notabilis | reverse complement strand
TCAGCAGCAGGTCATATAAAGAAAAGCATTTCACTGATTTTGCTGTAGTTCTGGGGTGCATTTCCTTTATGACTCCCCAGCAATCTGCATCCATCCTGCCAGAGAGAGAAGTGATTATTCCTGCCTGTAGTAACCTAGCCTTTTGCAGAAATAGCACTGCAGTATTTAAGTCTACTCAAATGCTGGATGACAGGAGCCAGGACAAAACCTTAGTCTCTGTGTAGTGCTGATGTAACTGGTGGGATGGTCTGACAGTAGTGAGATGAAAGGGCTCCAGGTCATGGTTACCTTTTGTCTAAATGGGGAATGCTGTCCTTTGTACTGGGTTTGATCCAGCTCCAGTTAATACAATGCAAAAGCACCCACAATTTTTTTTATTATAATCCATATTTGTATAAAGAAAGATCAGATCCTTAGTGTTTGTTGCTGAAGTACATAGTGTTGTTACTTGTGCACTATCTTCACAGACATCACCAAGAGCAGAAGATGATAACATCTCGTTAGGAAAAACTCAGTGTCTGAAGAAACTAACATATTTCTTGTGTGGACCAGCCAAAGGCTGCTTAAGCCATCCTGTAGTCCCCAGCTGCCTGTAAGGTCAGGCCTTTGTAAGAAGGAATATGTGGACCCATAGATGTGACACTGTGCAGGGCATTAGAAGAGTACGATGACAGGCTGGGGCTAAGCATGCTCTGCTTTCCCCGTGCTGAGCATAGAGGAGTTCACTTGTGTTAAGCTTTCTCTCATTTCTGTTATGGAGTTTCAAAACAGCAGTGGGGTATCTAAAGGGCTTGTGTGAGGCAAGTCCAGCTGTTTTCTCCTTTCCTGTTTTAGGCACATAAACTTTTGGTCCTCTGAATCACCATCTCTGTTGGAAACACCCCCCTCTTTCACCCTGTATTCTCCTGGGTGGGAATACAAACTCCTATCTTTGGATACCATGCTGAAATCCAAAACAGGCTCTGTGTGTGCCCCTTCATGGACATAAAGCTGGAACAGCAAAAATATTACCTTTTACTCCTTGGAACTCTGACATCTGTCTCCTACTCTCTGATTTTCATACTATGACATTTCCTCATCTATTTTACTGGGTGCGTGGGAGCCTTTATTGCTTCCAGTATTTAGACAGAATGAAAACTATTGCTGAAATGAATAGCTCCTGAAATTGTTTCCTTGCTGGGAATCATTAATATGCCATATGGATTCAACTCATGTATCTGAGCTAATACTGCACCCAGAATTGCTAAAATTGTTTCTTTTGAACCCTTAACCCTTTATTGGATAGAAGAGGGTGATTTTTTTTATGCAGTAGCTGAGGTTTCAAATGTGAATATGCTGCAGTCATTCAAGATGTCACATTTGGGCATCATCTTCTCCCGGAGCGTTACAGATCTTGCTCTTTCACCAGGGATCTCAGGATGTTCAGCAAAGTTATTCTTAATTCAGATGTGAGGAAAAGGAGGCATAAGAAATATCAAAATGTCTCTTGCAGAGCTGAGAATAGAGCTGCCCTCTGGCTTCCTAGGACACTAGGCAAGTCTTTTCATTTCCCTGTGCTGGTGGTCCATAAACTGGCATAGCACAGGAATGCATCTCTTGCCAGCACTCAGAG
>NW_009945002.1:43103-70938 GCF_000696875.1 Nestor notabilis | reverse complement strand
CTGGGTGGAGTAGGCAGTGTTGGGGGAAACTTTCCCAGTTGGGAGAAGTCTGAAATGAAAATGTGGAATAAGGACAAGAGACTGCAATTGATCAAGATTTGAAGGCAAGTGGCTGTAAGTGGTTGACAGTTCTCTCTCAGCCTATTGCAAATGCAGAATTAAACATACTGGCTTTAATCACCTTCCTCAAGCCTTCCTGATGGTTACCTGCTACATGCAAGGAAATAGTCACTCTGGCTCAGCTGACAAATGGTACTTCATTAGAATGTGGTAATTCGATTGCTTGTGGTTGTCTTTCTCTGCTTTTAGTGTCTGAGAAAGAAGAGTATTCTAAATGGTAAGGGAAATAATCTGTCTTGATTTATGGTACAAAAAAAAAAAATCCCAGAGGAAGATTAATTCCAAGAAACAAAAGTGTCTATTAACATAAATGACTGTTAGCTATAGTGAGCATTAAACTTAGACATGTCTGCTCTCTCCATGTGGCGCCACAGTTTTTAGTGTAGAGGCTTGAATGCTACATTAAGCTGAATGAGAAATAGTGGAAGCTTTATAGCTCAGCTAGGCACAGAAATGGTACTGGTTCGGGAAGCTTCACAGATGAAACAGGCTTGAGAAAGATGGGTGAATCAAAGCTGTAGTTAGAAAGCCAACTGAGCCCCAATACACCCATTTCTCCTATGGTTTAGTAATGATACTTCTGTTGATTTACTCTCCTCACCCTGTCTAAGGAGATGAGATCTATAGCAATGATAGAAAGCTCCATTTTGAATTTATGTGAACTCACTCAACAAGGGGATTAAAATTGGATTTCAGTTTAGTAGCTCTCATGTTGTCTAGCATCAGGAAGTGTGTTACTAGCAGGATAGATATCTTGCCTGGTGTGTGCCATGTGTCCTTGAGTACTATTGTGCTACATTTTTTGGGCAGGCTTGCTCAGACTGCATCTTGAAAGCCTGTTATGGCTGAGTCTATCCCCCTGTGAGCTGTTCTCCGGCCAAATAGCTTGTTCTGGGACCAGCCCGCTGCACTACATTGGCTCTGCAGTAAGCCCAGCATGTTTTCCTCAGCTGAGGAAGCTCTTCTGCACTTGCAGAGCAAAGCAGATTTGCTTAGGAGGCGTCAGGGCTGTGTGTACGTACAGTCAGCACAGCATGGTGAGAGTCTGTGGTCGCTATGGTCTCTGGCACTTCTCAGACTGAAACTGGGAAACTGACCCAGCTAGCCAAAGACAGGGTAGTTGTGTCTGTGCTGCAAGCTGGAGCAGTCTTGCAATGGGGCTTTGCATGCTGACCTTTGTTATCTCCATTTATATTGTTCTGGCAGACCGTGCTCATGCTGGGTTAATGAGTACTCAGACAGGTAATGAGGCATTATTGCAAAAGGAAATGGGAAAAGCAACGAAAATACTTGAGATGAGCAGATGCAATAATGCAACAGCAATCCAGACAATGCCAAAGGAAGGGGTGACTTCCAAAATTAGCCAGCCTTCATTTATAAGGGTGAAAGAGTCAAGATGTTTTGCAGATGGGTTCTGAAAAGGATCCTGGAGAGGCAAGGATGCAAAGGTGGCTGTTCTAGGAAGTTAAGGCTTGGCAGAAAAATCTAGAGCCTAGTGCAGCTGTTTAACAGGCAGCTGTTGGAGGAAAACTGAGAACTGTGAGGAAACTGAGAACTGGGAGCTCTTTCCCATCTGATGAAATAGATCCTTCCTTCAGGATTAACTTTGTGCAGGCAAGTGGGTCAGTGACTTCTTCCTCTGGCTGCTACAAACTCTTCAGCTGGACAGCTAAACGGTTACCTCAGTTGTCAATCCTGGACAAAACAAGAGCCCTGGTATTATATTTATTTATTTAACCAGAAGTGTCCTTTGTCTTCATATAAAACACATGTGAGAATAGCTCTTGAAGTATCTTGGATGGTAACTGGTTATAGCAGCTTGTTCAGAAAAGAATAGACTTTTACTCTATTTAGCTAGAGTAGCAAGCTCCATTTACTTGCTACTCTATTTAGTATAGTAGCAAGCTCCAGCCCTTGCTTGTTTATTACTGTTGGAACACTGAATAGGAGTAAGTAAAAGCTCACATCATTTGGTAGTTTAACTTCATGCTGGCAGGAAAAAATCTAGATGAGGCTGCAGAACAACTGCAGAAGCGATAGTAGTGTCACTGCTGGAAAGCAACTCAAAGCAGACTATATGCATGCACCACAACTGGCAGAACTTAAGGAACAGAAGTTCCTTGGCTTGAAGTAAGTCATTATAGTACTGAAATATAGAAAAGTATGGTAGAAGCCAGTGGCCAAACATTATATTCCTGAGGCTATTCCATGTATCATCCTTGGTACCATTCATTCAAAGGCTGGCAGTACCCTGCACTGGCTGTAGCTGGTTCTGAGAGCTGTTTGCTTCTGATTCTCTCAGTGGAGGATGAAGCAGGTATGTGGAAGAGTTGCTACTGGATCTGGTTTTAGATAGACTTGGAAACTGAAGAAAATGGAACGTTTCCTTAAATTAAGGTGAAAGGACTTAATGTGGTGGGAGGCTGCTCGCTGAAGCGGAGTTGCTTTCGCTGAGACATGGTATCATTACCTCTGCCTTAGCATCTGCATGGCAACTCCAGAGCAGAATCAGCATGGCGCTTTTCCTCCTGACACATGGCAGAGTGCTGCAGTTCTGTCATCTATGTGTCTCACCTGTATAGTAATACCTGTCTGTCTAGTCAGACACAATAGTAACTCTCAGGAAAACATTCCCTCTTCTATCCAGGATGAAGATCCCATGCTGTGCGCTCCTGCTTCACTGGCACTATAGCAGATAAAACAAATCTGGCCAAGGAAGACCGATTGCTTTGTTTGATCAAATTACACAAACAAGTAGCTGAAGGGAACATAGGAGATGCAATATCTTGATTTTCATCAAACATCCACTATGGTGCCTCACAAAAATCACCAAAACATTTGAATCAAATTAGTTTGGACAGAAGCACTGTCAGATGGTTTGAAAGTTAACTGGAAATCATAAGCAAAGAGCAAAACACTGGGCAGCAGTGTTTTGAACAAGAAATGCTTTTTTAAGTGTGTTTTCACAGGAATTAACGTTAGTTATATATACATATAACAGTTTATATAACATGTCTTTTGAAGCATGTGGAAGAGCAAATAAGTAGCAAATTAAATCTGCAAATAGTAATTGCATAGAACAAAAAAGAGCTGGTTGGAATTGAAATAACCATACAACCACTTGCAATGCAACAAACCCATAGTCTTTTTAACTAGTATGAAAGCACCACGGCAAGAAAAAAAGTGGGAAAGCAATAAAAGCAAAAGAGATGCCTTGCCATTTGGCCAGCGAAGTAGCAGAACCATGACTTAAGGCCGTCTGCTTTCCAAGCAAGTTGCTGTTCTCCTGAGCAGAGAGCTCATAGGAGACATGACAGCTAGTTATGAGATGTACCATCATTTGGTAAGAACTGGCTATCTGAAGACTAGGCAGATCTCAGTAAAGTCAGAAAGGTTTAAGGAAGGTGTCTATGTTAGATTCGATCTATATTAGATGCTGGGAGGTTTTCGTCATTAATTGGCTGCTCAGGGAAAATCACTTGCAAGGAAAAGGGAATGCAATAAAAGCTGACACTTGCAAATGCTAGCAAGAAACAGATGGTCCTGCTTTGTCAGGGAGACAAGGCTATGGATTTGAGCCTCAATCTGTAGATACTATCCCCTTTCTTTTACACTATATTAATCTGGAAATAAGGTTCCCATAATATTATATAGCCTAGACATCAGACACAGGCTGACTTTACTGCTTTCTAATTCATCTTCTGTCAAGTCTGTAGCAGAAATACACAAATTTTCCTTTCATTTCTGTCTGCTGTCAATATATCTCAGGTCTCGCACACCAGAGGAATCTTCATTAACAGCCTATGATCTGTTTTACACAGCCAGTCTCACACCTGATTAAGTTACTAGATAAAACACATTAAATTTCAGGTCCTACTTCCCTTTATCAACTCTAAGGTAACACTCCACACTATAAAATAACAAGCCTCACTCTTAATCTTCAGCAGCATCTATATGGTACCAGATGTACAAATTAAAGAGATTCCTATCTTCTGCTGTAATATAAGGGTCCAAGTGCATCAAGATGCTCTGCAACTTTCTGCTGGAAGGGTCTGGCTGCTTAAGGCCTGCTCTGTCCTGGCACAGTGGTAACCTGGGATCCAACAGCTGAGGAATACCCACAAGGGGAGAAAGAGAGACGAAGGTCTTGGCTGGGGCTTCTCACCCTTGCTTCAGGGGGCACCTGTAAGCTGGTCATTGCTGTGTCCAGCTCAGCATCACCCTGGGCTCCCAGTTGACCTGCCCTCACTGCTCCCTGACATCTAACTTGTTCAGCCACTACAAGGATAGGGCACCTGGTATTTAAAGTTATGCTTCGCATTAACAGGAGCTAAGTAACCTCTGCTTGTTTGTAATTAAAATACATTATTGCTAATACAAACTATTTCCAAACCCTGCTCTACAACCAACACCAGCCCAAGGGCCATCAGTAGTAGCTGAACCCAGGCAGGAGACTGTCAAGGCAACAAGTCAAAAAACAAGAGCTGTAGTGGATATTACTGCTGGTATTCTGGGCACACTGCCTACCTCATACCTGTCTAACCTGACCCACTGGTACTGTACACACAGCAAAGCAGCATTCTAGCAACACTTTACGCCCGAAGTTCCCAAAGCCATGGAACTGCTGAGGATCTGTGGCTCCTGAAGTACAAGCCATGCAATGCACATAACAGCATGTTCTTGTTGGTGCTCTGCAAAAGACAGCAGCATTGCTGAGCTCCAGAGGCTGCTCTCTGAGATAGATCAACATGAGTTATCACTGTGTGGCTCTTAAGTGGCACGCTAGTCACAACACTTCATTTGCTTCTCTATTTTCAAACGGGGAGGGAATGGAACATACTAGCCAACAAGAGAGGTACATCCAGGCACACCACACGCAACACAGCGAAACATGCAAGTCACCAGCTACTATCCCAATCTTATACCGCATAACTGGCTTGAGTGAATAACACCAATCTTGTGATCAACAGCACCAAGTCACACTGGTGCCACTAGTAACATGCCTCAGATACAGATATTAAAGCCAATGCTATTTAAAGTCTCTTGTAAATGACCTAGACAGCATTCTCTGCAAGTTCACAGTCGTTTGGTCTCATTTGCTATCAACACAAATTGAGATCAGTGCTTGAAATTCTGATTAGATATTCGCATGCTTTTTCCTCCCCCTCGCCCCCATGTAGGTGATCAAACCCCAGAAAAGGGGCCAGGCAGGTGGGGAAGCTTTATCCTTGGAAATATTTAACACTTAACTGAACAACACTCTGAGCAGCCTGATCCAAGCTGGCCCTGCTTCAAGCAGGGCATCTCTGAACAGATGACCTCCCAAGGTCCCTCCCAACCTAAGTTATTTTACAGCAGCATTAGTTAACACATCAACTGCAGCGCCTGTGCTTTTGGATACCCTCTGTGCAACATTACACCAATGAGTTATGGAAACCTGAACATCCTGAATAACACCCTACCTTCAGGTTTCTTTATTGTTCAAGTATCAAGCTTCTGACATAAACTAAATCAGATTTTACTCAATACTAAGCTGCAGTGAACAGACTGTCAAATGAGCATAGAAACTTCCACAAGTCAGATTGCTTCTCCTTGATGGCAATTGTTTCAGTGACATGTTTTGAGCTCAGTAGCCACTTTCAAGGTGAATTATGCAAACTACACAGGTTCTCCTCAGAATCAGGTACAAAGCTTAGATCAGCCATTTTATAGATGAAAAAGAAAAATAATGCACAGTAAAACTCCTGATGGCCAATGCAAGTAGTTACTTATCTAACTAAAAGCACATTTTCCCCCCGTGTCCTGAATGCTCCAGAGATTGTCTGCCCATGGGTTTTGTAAGCAGGCTAATTCTCAGCCTACACAAGTTCATTCTGCTGTGATAAACTGTTGCCTGTAAATGCACTGAATCTGCAGGAATAAGAAAAACAAGCCTCTCCTTATAGTATTACTGCTAGAGAAGAGCTAAATACCAAACCATTCATTTTTAGCCATAGCACAATGAGTAATGAAGGAATAAATAAATTGTAATTGGTTAAATTACTGCTGTCTGTCATTTAGGCATATTCTTGTTCAGCAGTTGATGTTTTCCTCCCTTAGCAATTTACAATGCACAGGTAGAGCAGAGGTAGAGGGATATTTGCAGTTGTATTTGGATAGCATGGTTTTACACCCATTCAGTAATCTATTGAGATCTGAAAGTTGTTGACCCTGCCAACAAATAGCAATTATAAGATCATTAGGATCTGACTGTCCTAAAGGCTTGCCTTAAGGAAGCCTTCAGCTAATTAACATGATGCCAGCTTTCAAAAGAAATACAGGAGAATCTTTTGCTTACAAAGTATGTAGCATCATTACACATACAAACAGCACAAGAGCTGCAGAACATTTTTCTGGTTAGTTGGCATTTTTCTTTATAAGTAATTGTGACACTAATGGTTCTATTAAGCAAGTAAGTACTTGAGAAACATTCAGGAAATTTATTCTGTGTAATGGACCATTTCTCCTTATGGATGAGGTTCTATGGAAATATGGACTGTAAGATATTCTTTTTGATAGAAAAACACCACACTTTTCAAGATATTAAGGTTTAAGCAGTAATCAGGAGAATAGGGGTCAACTAATTACAATCCTGTGTTCTTTCAACTGTTTTTAAAGAAATGAAAGCTGCAGCCACAAAACGCCTGAGCAGAGTTTTGTATCTTCTCATGTTTTAGTGTTGTTTTGCCTTGTGAAGGAGCATGTGGCATGCGAATTACACTCCCAGTGTCCCTATGCACCATACAAACACCACATTGCTCTGCAGAAGGCGAACCACAAAGGTCTATTCCCTAAACGCAGAACCCTTTATAAGCTTCAACTGAAACATAACCCAATAGTTGTAACACACACTAGGACCAGTATCATTACTCAGAAGAGAGTCCAAAAGAAAAATATCACCACCAATCCCTTCCACGTTCTTCCCTCTGTGGTTCTGGCAACGTTCAGAGCTCTCTATTGTTATGAGTGCGACTCCAGTGGTAATTAATGTGAACTCCAAAAACACAACAGGAGCCTCTTCAGGTTGTCAGCGGGAAGCGCTGAGAGCACAGGAAGTCCGTTTCTCTGAAGCAGTTTCTCTTTCAGCTGCAGAGATGCACCTCCCCACATACCTTGAAAAGTCTCCTGAACTTCTGGAAAAAAAAGAAGCCTCTTTGAACCCCCACACTGCTTCTTTCTTTTTTTCCTCTTCTCTGTGCCAACACCTTTCCCCAGCTGCCATTGCTATCTACAACATATTACACACTGACACACAAAAGCTGTTGACCTGGCCAGCAAATACCCATTACAGATTCACTGGGCACATGCCATCTTTAAGCTTTGCTATAAAGAAGCCTATCTAACCCCAGGATGAAGTACACAGAAAGTCACAGGTTCAGATCTCCCCTTGCAGAGAAAACTCAAGCACACTGCTCTAAGATGGATGCTCTGGCAACAGGCTACTTGGGACAAAGGAGAAAGAGCAATGCTTGTACTCATACCAAGGCGGATCTACACCACATGGATTGAAGCACAGTACTGTAGATACACTAGCAGACGAAAAACACCTGGATTGCAGTCCTTCCTCTCTGCCCCAGTTTATTGCTGTTTTACATAATTTAGGATTCTCAGTTTCTCCACAAATCCCCAAGTGAAATTACCATACTCACTCTTTCTCCTCTCAGCAGCCAGCTGTTCCACTCTCCAAAGGGTACATCGTCTAACAGAGCACTCACCCAGAAGATGGGCCAAATCTTCCTAAATACCAGGAGGAAACAACATTAGTCCTCCCATAATACTGCTTTCCTGTTCAACAGGGCAAATAAAGAACCAACTCTCCTACAGAGGCCCTAACAAATACCTGTTTATCAGCTACCACAACCAAGACAAGCTCAGAGAGACCATAGCCCCAGCTGGAGACTGGTGTGATTTACAGCAGAGGTGTGATTTATTTCTCCCTGAGCCAAGCAGAAACAAAACCCAAATACACCTGAAGACATGGCTCCTCCAGGGGTAATATAGAGACTCTAACTTTGGACTTAAAGGCCCCAAGGTAGTAGCTTGTCCCCTATCTGCCTTTACTGTTCAATAAACAGTTTAATTTAGCGGTTGATAAGTACTCCTGATTCCCATGATCCTTCCAGGATCTAATTCTTTAAGCACCTGTGTCCATGAAATTCCTATTAACCCTCACTTCACTGGCAGTGTTGCTGTACCTGGTGATCTGGGACATCAGAGGGCTCAGAGGGCTCATCAGGGAAAAAAAAAGCATTAAAAGATGGCCTCCACCAGGTCAATTTCAGTGATGGGGCACCACTGACCAGGTCCAAGGGACAGCTCTTCACTTTGGGTCCCAGGCAGAGTTCAGAGTGGAGAGAAATGGGAATTCACATACAACCCAACATCCATTCCCTCCGATGCAGAAGATGTGATGTGTACATCTCCTACACATTAGGGCTCCCACCCTGCTCCTCTCTTGTCTCATTTGACTGGGGGTCAAACGGTTCATCAGCATCATCTGAGTCTTCATGACAAACATTTGAACTAACTCTTCGGGAGAGAAGTGTTTGCAGCCGATTTCTCTCTGATACTTATTATTTCAGGCTGACTGCAGAAATAAAGCTTTGATTACATGCAGTTCATGTTTTGAATATTAACTTCCCAAGCATAAAAAGTAAAGACATTTTAGTTTAAACTAAACTTCAGCTTTTATGACACAAAAAAGCAGTTTCCAGAAAAAAAAAATCCCACTTTACCAAGCCTGTACTGTATCCCTGGGTCTGGCACTGAAAGCCAACACCTAAGCAAATGCTGGAATCCCAGCAGCCACTTGAATCCAGACAAGTCACTTAATCATGCTGTGCCTCCCTCTTCTCATAGGAATAATGCACAGCTACTTCACTGGGGTAATGCAAAGCTGATTTCATTAGAATTCACAAACTGCTTTCTGCCCAGCAGAGCAAAGTATTAGGGAAATGCTAAGAATCTCTACTGCTGGGCTTCTCTTCCAAACTCACTCTGTTCCTAAGTTGTGTCCTTCCAAGCATGGAAAAATTTCTTAGAACCTGCTTAATCAAGAAAGCAAACATATCCTCATTTGCCAAACAGAGGCTTGTAATTATGTGAGCACAAGGCAGGAGAAGCACATACATGCACTAACATTGACATGATCAAGAGATAACAGCACCATTAACATATGCTTTGGAAATGAGAGTTTGCAGCCAGATAAACAGTTGGAAGATCACAAGTGGGGCTCATTAAACATTTTCTTTTGAAAGATAAATAAAACAAAGAGGAGGCATAAAGAATGCTGCAGTAACTCAAGGAAGAAAAGGGGCTGTGGTGCTTAAGTGTGCTAAATACGTTCTAAACTATCCATCCATGAACCTCTGGTACCCAGAGCAGACATTTAATGGGCTGCTGGACAGTTGTAAATAAGCAGCTGACCTCGTACGAGCTCGTTCACCTGCCTCAGACAAAAAAAACCCAGTTAGTAAAGATAAAAAGCACAAGCTCCTCAGTAATGGATGCTAGCACCCTGAAATGGTATAGGATCAGGAAGGCAAGCAGCAGAATTGGGCATGGGAACAGAGCAATCCGTAGAACATTTGCCATTACACACAGGTTACCTGAAGAATAGATTTTCCTTACAATTAAGCAGAATTTTCTATCTTCCAACTTGCACCCATTGCCTCTCATTCCATCCCTGTGCAACTACAAGAAGAGTTTGGTTCTGTCTCCTCCAAGTTCCAGACCAATCAGGCAGTTGCAGACAGCAATAAGGCCTCCCCGAACCTTCTCTTCCTATAAATATTTTAACTAGTGAATAGCTATAAGATTTCCAGGGTTTTTTGAACTACTGGAAACCCATACAAAAACAGGTGGGTTTCTCATTGGTTTGGTTACTACTGTAAACACTAGTGACCATTCTCTTCCAAAAGCTACGTATTTGGTAGATCTTTCTCTGTGTGACATGTAAGGCAGAGACCTTTCCTATTAGCAACAGTCAAGATTGGATTAGGTTAAACAAATGCAAAGCACTTGGATCTTTTCCTAAAACAAATTAAGGATATAAGATACTTTATTAGAGCTGGGAAATACAGGATATTTCTCTAGACTAAAAGCTATATTGCTTCTGCTTTGTGATATTGCTACAGCTCAGGTGCTCAGAATTTGTGTCAGCACCTTCCAATATCTGTAAAGTTCCAACATGTTGTAAAGTGAAGCTTTAATTATCCTCTTGTCATTTTACTGCTGTTGATCTGCTACCAATTTGGTGCATTATGTCACAGAACAGAGACATGACACGGGCAAATAACATTGATGGGGAGTTCTGGCAAAAAAAAATCACCTTAATTACATTAATAAGCTTTAATACATTTTACATTAATAACGCTAAAAGGCAAACTCAGCTCAAGCTGCTGCAGTCTTAGTTTCTAATTTGTTTGGAGTCTGTTTTGATTTTCTGTCTGCTGTTAAACATAATTCTCTTCTGGGCTCTGTTTTATGCATTGATTTTTGCAGTAGCATCCATATTACACTGGGACCCAATCCACAGTTCTCTAATTCAAGTTACACAGAAAAGTTTAGACAAATAATCCCTTTTTTTTTTTTTTTTTTAAATTAGAGAAATACTTGCCTCTTGAACAAGGGTGGGGCTGAGACTAGTTACAGCACCATTTGTTCCCACAGTCGAGGATATGCATCAGGAATGGGTGGACTGTTGACTTTTTAAGAATATACTAAAAACCCTGCTCTCTGGGCTATACTTTTTATTGGAGAAACTGCAGTTTAAAGGCATCATCAGTTACTTTAAATAGCTGTGCTCTAGAGTAGCCATCAGTGCTGCATTGAGAGAGAATACAGAGACCCTCCTAAAAACCTCTTCCGCACAGGCCTCATCTCTAATGCAGCACATGATGACTTTTTCCTCTTAAATAATCACAAGTGGGTCTGACATTTTTATTTCAAGCAGGGTAATTTTTACTGATTTTTACAGCTACCAGATTAGTTTAAGCATGTATTCATCTCAAAAACACACGCAGAGAGCAGAAAGATCGTTACTACCACACAGACCTTGTTTCTATTCCTGGCAAGTCATTTAGAGCTTTCTGGAAAATGCAGGTGCAGACAGAGGCCAAGTCTTCTACCCCTGCTCTCAGTTTAGTAACTCCACTGCTGAAGACTGTACCTATATCAGCACAGCACCATACCCAACCTAGTCCACTTGTTTGCTCTCTTTCAAGCAGCTCCTCCAGCTACCCTTGTCTTCAACTGGAATGTAAGAAGGCAACAGCTCTGAGGATTACAGTTCATAATTAACTGGGCTTGAGACCATCCCATTTGTATGGAGCAAATATTATTAACTACTTTTTGCTGTTTTGCCAGCTGAAGTTACTCAGAGCTAGCAGAAGAATTACTTGGTGGGTATGAAATAGAGGATGATACCTAAACATTGAGAACCATTAAAGTGGTAGAGATCTGATTTTGTCTGTTTCATATAAAAGCGAATACAAATACTGGCTAGCAGCTGACAATTTCTGCTGCTACAGCAAATGCTGTTTCGAAGGCAATGAAATCTCTGTACTTAAACACCCTTGCATCCTTTCTTGTATTCAGTTCAAATAGATGTTTTCAATCTCAAACTCATTTTATATAGACAACCAGAATATTGCAAAGGACAACAGTCTCCTTCCTGTTTCTCCTCTCCCCTCACAGTTTCTTCCTACAATGGATATGCCACAAGATAGAGATGCCCATGGAACTATTCCACTAGTAATAAGAGATTTGGTTCCCTTTCAGAAAACAGCCTATTAGAACTAGACACATGCTAGATTGCTTGCTTTCAAAATAGCCCAACAGGGGGTTTAGTATGGTTTTGGTGTGGAGTTTTGGGGCATAAGTGAGGGCTCCCTCCTCACCCCTTTTCAAGGAGAGCACAATCTGTGTGTGTTTCTAATATACTGGTCACTAAGTTTGCTCATCACATTTACCAAGGAGTCTGGAGTAGTTTAAGTACCCTCATTGTGTTCTCACTTTCATTTTAGAGATTGCCTTCTCCCCGTCAACTCAGACGGACAAAGCAGAGCAGACCCTGTGACGTGCTACTCTAGCACAGCACTGACCAATCACAAAGGAAGAGACCCTTTGTAAGGTTTTTAAGAAGTCGGAGTTTTCTGTTCCTTCACCACAGTGATTGTTTTTGTGTCTCATTATTTCAAACCCTTTCTGCTTCATTATAAAAACACCATGTGCTAGAGCTAAGGCAACTAGCACAATAACATTTCAAGGCAGATTGAATTAATCAATACAGCCTCTACAGCTGAGAAGCACAATGTCACTCTTACTGGGAAGGTGAAGGTTTCTTTTCAAGCTGCTCTCCATCCTCCTAATTAAGCACTTTATAACTCATCTTCTACAAAAAGCCTCAGCTCCCAGGTGTAGAAACAAACACCTCTGTTGAGAAACAGATGTGAATATAACTAAAATCAAAACAAAATAACCCATCTGTGGGAGAAAGAAGGAAAGGAGGATAGAAAGAAAGGAGAAAAGGAGATGGGGAGAGAGAGAGATTGATTCAAACATAATAGTCCCTAATCCATCTAGAATAGTTAGGCTTGACCCATACACACCTGCTATTTTCAGTACAGTATTCCCAAGCTTCAGGGTCACTAGTTTGATCTGGCAAGAAGAAAGGAAGAAAGGGCCAAGAGAGGTTTCCCACCCATCCTTTTCACTGCCTGACACCCCATCCCATTGCCAAAGAGCACTTTTTCTGGTACTGGGGTGCTGCAAGACACACAGTGTACAGCATGGTCCTCCCTAGAACTCAAAAAGACAGATTTTTATTCCCAGGGCCAGGAATAAAATACTGAACCAGGAAGCTGTTGAGAGTTAAGGCTCAAAATGTCACTTCAGCTTCACTGACTTGTGTGAGCTCTACATCAAACATTCAGTCTTCTAGTCATACTTACAAAAAACTGTAAGTACAGCTAATATGTATTCTTAAAATAGGATACTGTGTTCCACTGTGTCTTGTTAGTCGAGATAATGTCCACCACCCCACAACCCACCCAGATCAAACCAGAGCAGTGGGAGCCAGCAAAGCCCTCGGTTAATTGCAGTAGGAGCTGCTTGCTCTAACTCCTGTACAGCCCTACCAATACAGCCCCACAATCTTTTGTCACACACAGCCCTTCTATCCATGCAACTTGCAGCTCAGCTTCTGGATTTAAGGTAATTGTCTTACAGCAAGAAAACCAGCCCTGGTCCTTTCCACTTCCAAGCCATCATTTAATCACATTTTGTGGGAATCCTCCTCTCAAATCAAGACAAATATTGTGCCATGAGCCATATGCATAAAACACTGCAGTTTATTCTGTATCATGCTGCTAGTTTTCCAATGTAATTCAATGCATGTGATTTTATGACCAGTCTTTCAACAGCAGATACCAAGCAGTCAGAAAGAAACTGCTTACAAAGACCTCTTACTGGCAGGAGTTTAGATGTGTGCTTGAAGGGCTACTGGAGTTAAAATACAACAGGCAGTAGACTAACCCATACCTTAACAAAGGATGAAGCTTTCAGATAGTTCCTTCTCTCCAAAAACAGTCAGCTCCTCTGGGGTCTGTTTTGCCTGTATATTGTAAAGGCTTGTAACAGTGACCTCATCTAGCCCTTGGGGCTGGCTCAGGACAAGAGACGGTGGTGTCTGCAAGCTTGGGAATGAGCAGCATTCTTTTACTGAGGTGAAGCTAGCTGCCTGTTGTTTTAGTTTCCCCCTTCAGACAGATACTTGCTTAAAAACAAATGCAATCAAGACACCAGTCTACTGACCAGTCTGTCTGATGGGCATGTGATGGGCATGTTGAGGACATGCACCCTCAACCTCCTCTTTGTTGGCCTTGCCCATATAGGCTCTTTATGCCCATTTATCTTCTCTGGGTATTTTATACACCAGTCTGTGACTCAAGCTCTGTGTGCCTCAGAAATGCTTGTATTAAAGCACTTTTCTGTGGCCAAGGAGGCCAAAGGGAGTCTTCAGAGTTGGAGGAGCTGCACTTCTCAAGGACTAACAGGAACTGGTCTGGCTGAAAACAAATGGCATAATGAGCTAGTGACCAGAATTCAAGATGCAGCAACTTCACAAAGCCTAGTCAAGGGAGCTGCTGCTTACAATTGGAATGCAGTCAGAATTATAACACACCTTGGCAAATACATACAAACTCTGTAGTGCTCCTGCTCCCTGGCAGCACAGTAAAATGCTGCAGCTGGCTCTGTACTACAACTGGCTCTGTTGCTGCCCCTGTAGTTCTGTATTTTTCCAGCCATTTCTCAGATAAGCCTGTAGCTCTGGAAGTGCCCCTTAGACCTGCTGCACATCCTTCACTTTGCATGCTTCAGTGTTGGTGCAAGGGAAATGGAGAAAATGGGTTTAGAGTTGGCTAGGAAAAGCCTTCATGTTGCAGGAGGAAGACTTGCCGAGATTATCTATGGCTCATGGACAAGAATGAGGTTGAGCCCAGCAGCCTTCTGCTGTGCAGCTAAAGTGTGCAGGGTGCTGCCCGTGTCCAGTTGGCTTCTCTTCCCTGGCAGCACTGCTGTGCTGACCAAGCTTCCCTTTATGGCTTTTGCGTTTGGAAAGCTGTGGAAAAGCACTTGTTGTCGCGGCTGTTGGACACGCTGCTTCGCATGGTGGCCAGGCTGGAGCACTGTGCATGTGAAACGGTTCCTGCTAGAGCACAGCGCAAACTGCTTTTAGAGGTGTAGTGCCCTGACTCTGTGGGACGTTCCAGCACTGCTGAGGTAGCGTGCTAAAAGAGTATGTGTATATATATCTTTTCCTCAGTGTTTCTTGAAAGACAGATTCCTGCTTGTGTCTTGTGTGTGCTGCATAACAACCTGGCAGTTTGCTGCGGGAGGACCTACATCACATGCAGAATTTGTGACTGCAGTTGAGGGGTGTATTGATTTTTGTGTACTGTACTGCTCTTCATCTCTTTGGGGGTCAGGATCATTACAGCTGTGCCAAGAGCTCCTGATTTCTTCTTCCTCTTAACTTGCTTGCACAACCTAATAGGTACAGTTTTCTGGAAAATTGGGAATTAGTGTTGGAAAAAACCAGCATGTGCTCAGAAGCATGTCACCCAAATAAATGAAATGGGTGGTGTTGTCCTGAGCAAATAGTATTTATAGCAATTTTAATATGTGGGTATGGGGAAAAAATACAGACAAGTGTAATAAAAGAAATATTGGTTGTTTTTTTTAGGCAATTGCTGTGTAAAATACTGTTCTTGGGACAGAAAAGCTACCTTGATTCTGAAATAATGCACTTGGCCTCTGCCTGTCAGTGTTATATCAAAGCCCCAGTATATTTTTCATTCTCCCAGGCGCTGTTTTACAGCTATCGTCCTCCATACCAAACTCCATTCATAACGTGTATTTATAGCTGTAGTGATCTTTGAGATTCTTCATAATATATAAGTATGAAGAACCTGCCACACAATGGCTTTTGGTTTCCTCTGAGACTTGCAAAATAGATGGTGAAAACAAATGATTTAAAATGGTGATTTTATTAAAAATGTATTATTGCCATTTGTAGCTTTCACAGCTACTCTCCAGCATTAGCCCAGGCTTCCAAGGGTGAAGTGCAAAGTTTGGAATCTGCGACTTCGTTTTTAGTTTATTTTAAGCATTGAGGCAACAAATCTGCTGGACCAAATTTATGCCAAATACGTGTGTACCAGACTTATGCCAATAGAGGTTCTGATTCAGTCTCTCTCTCTCTCAATATATATATTAAACTTTTGTTTAATTTCAATGGCAGACAGTCAAGACAAAGAGAAGCTAAAGACTAGCTGTATTCACATAGATATGCAGATCGATTCCCAGGTGGATTTACAAATGTCTAAGGAGGTTATGTGTTTCCTTGCCCCTGGCTTTGGGAGTGAGTGACCTACTTGGGTCTGCCTGGAAGCTCTGGTGAATACCCAGGTACCATTTGGGAAAATCAACCATGGGCCGAAAGTACTTTTCCAGACCACACAGAAGCTGGGGTAGAGCTGGAATTTCCAGCTGGATTTCCATGTTCCAGCTGGTGCCTTCCTGAATTTGGAGGTCAGGCTGTGCAGCTCTGCTTTGCTGACCTGGGGTCAGAGTACACATATTGAGCCAGGTCTTATTTAGACTTTTATTTACTTCCAAATGATCAGCAGGTTCCAGGCTACATTTACTGGTCACTCTATTAAAGTGGTAGAAGTGATGGTATTTAATGAAGACTGATTAAATAGGCCAGCCAGTGCAGGCAGCAATTAAGATAGATAATTCAATATGAAGATCATGGATCTCTGAAAGAAGTAGGAATGTACCCGACGTTATCAGGTAGAGAGTGGTCAGTGCTTGTGCTGGTAAGTTCCCAAAGCGGCAGGAGAAGACAATATCTTGGCAAAATACATCTCCATTTGAGGTTTAGGATACTTGGTAAATGGGGAACACATTGGTAAAGATGGATAATAGTTTGGGAAATCTTAAGATTGTGGTGGTGTTTTCTATGTACCTGTGCTGGTACACAGGCACATGTATATTATGTTATGCAGACAGAGCTCCTGAGCTAGAGATGAAACAGGCTTTTGTCAGTGGCAGAGAAAGGGTTTCCTCCAAGGAATAACACAGTCTCCTGCCTCTGCTGGAAGCATGTGTGGTTGGGGTGAAAATATTGCAGTCCTGCACATCTCTCCTTTGCGTGCTGGCGTGAAGAAGAGCTGGGGGAGAGGTTCGTCTTTTCAGACTGCAGGAAAAAGTTTTTCTGCAGTGTTTGGCTTTACGTTGGTTTAGATGGCTCATTTTTCCTTCCTTGCTAACAGTTGAAGAGCAAGATAAAATACGTGCGGAGGAAAATCTTTGACAGCTGAGTATAACCTATTAAGTTGAAATGTCAGCAGTAGAGTGGAAGAAATTCAGTTCAAGTTAGAGGGCAATGTTTGTGCTGCAAACCCTGCTTTGTGAGCCTATTTAGTGGGAGAAAACATTTTTTATCTCTCAAAAACCAACAGAGATCTTCACTGCTACATTATGGCTTCAAGAAATTACATCATAAATTGCTTTTTTTGTTGTTAAAGCTGTTGGGTATTTTTTTAACCTAAG
Source organism: Nestor notabilis (assembly GCF_000696875.1). NCBI lineage: Eukaryota > Metazoa > Chordata > Aves > Psittaciformes > Psittacidae > Nestor > Nestor notabilis. Next base: position 53,658 of record NW_009945002.1, on the reverse strand, counting down.
CATTTATAAACAAAACAGAGACATTAAAAGCAGATGGGATATACTTCAAGGTACTGAGTAGATCACTGTTTTTCCACCTCCTGTTTTTATTATTCTTTGCGCTATTATTCTTTGATAATGGCTTCTTTAGAGAAGGTTTTAAAAATGGATTGTCCATGATGTTCTTCAGTGTCAGATATAAATAAAGGAAAACTGCTGCATGTTATTTTGTTGAAAGCTTCTTGTAGAGCTATGTAATCAGGGCAATTATAACTTTGCCTGTAGTTTGTCTTGTGGGTTTTTAATTGTGCATACCAATTAAATCAGTCAGGAATTGAACATAATTGCCTGGCCTTCTTGTACATCTGGAAACTTGCTCGAAGCGCGGTGGTTTCTAAGTCTTACTCTCCTGTAGCCTACATTATTTATGATGGCAGGTTTTCTTATACCTTCAAATCTATTTTGAGGGCGTTTTGTTCTTTCTGCTTTTTTCTACAATTTTTCTCACTTCTTCAGTGTGTTTATCGCAGTCAGTGGTGAATGATGTACATCTGAAAAGCCCAGAGCTACTGCTTTTCTGTTAATGGAAAGAAGTGAGAAGAGGTGGCAGAAAAGGATGGCCCACTTGGAGAAGCTACAATGTCTAGGACTTACTGGAAAAGCCAGTATTCCAGTAAAGTAAGACTGCTGACATGGGTGCATGCACTTGGATGGGGAAGAACAAGACTTGGTGTCTTCAGATGGGAGCTTACTCTCTGCTTTTCTCCCTCAAGCCTGTTGACAATCCTAATTTTGTGAGTGCTGTCATAATCCTCTGAATCTTGACTATACACGGATCATACATCTTCCTTTGTGCGTGGAAATTTGGGTCTCCTTTGGAAACATTTCCCTTGTAAAAAAAAACCCAAACAAAACAAAAAGTGAATTTGTTTTAAACTCTTTCTTGGGAGCATGGGCTGCGTCATGCTCCTCAGAATGTTAACTCTAATGTCCAAACAACTCACTTTACGAGTCTGTTGTTTCTCTTGTACTCTCAGGGTTCCCCATCTTCATGCTAGGGAATTGGCCAGTGAGCTTCAGATGGGAAACTGCCTCCTCGGACTGTCCTCATGCCACCAGTCCTGTGCTCCAACCATCCCTATGTGCACCAGAGCACATTGACCAATAGCATGCCAAGATCTGTAGGGAATAGGTGATGGCTAGTGATGGATGGACAATCTGAGTAATGTAGTAAATTCAGTTTTGGAAGGGGTGCCTAAGGCTTTTGGTATTTACAAAATGCAATAACAGGAAAAATGAGTGAAGCCAGCATTGCATTGATGAGGGAACGTTCATTTCTGAACCAAAAGCCTGAATTACTTAAAAAAAACAATAACCCAAAACAACCCAAGAAAATAAAAGAACAAATGATTGTGGCATCTAAGGAGTTCCCTGTGTTACTATCCTTTATTCTAGCGCTGGGGTTGTAGGAGTAATGAAGAAAATGTGGAGTGTCTCTGCATGTTAAATACATTATGAACTGATTAATAATGATAAAGGGCAGTCTTTGAAGAGTGATTCCTATCTTGTGATATGGTAGCCAGTGAACACAGAAGTTGGCACTTATCAAGTTTATTGCTATGACCCTAAAAACAGTGAAATTTCTGCATTTTTTTAAATAGATAATTGATTTAGTTGATTTGATGGATTATAAACACAGCTATATATCTATCTGCCAGGGGAGAGTGAGAATGACTGTCTTGTTTGGTTATCTTATGAGATCTGCAAATGGATTTTTAATCTCTCCATTCTCATCTTCAGTTTTGTTTCCTGATTATGGCAATTTGTTCAATATATTATCCAAGGAAAAACGTATTTATTAATGGTCTCAAAATGGTGAAATGGGGAAGAGCAGATGATGGATTTTTTTATATATAAGGAATTAATTTATATGTATTGTGGAATATAGGCATTTTGAATAACGTAGTATAGTCTCTTTCCTGCCAAGTGTTCTTATATGCTATATTCAATATTATACACTCAAAATTGCCTTCAGTATTGCATGAATTTTGGATTATATGTCTTCAGCTCGTAAGACACTTATGACCTGATTACTACTCAAAATTTAAGTAGAATTGTAAAATGATGAATAACCTTAGAAGTGTGTAGTACTATTGCACTGCGTTAGTCTTTAGTAAGGATCAGTAGGACTAGACTATATATTGAGAGCAATAACAAATATTTGTGGATAGGGCTTGAGGAGGAGTTAGGAGCCTTCATGATTCTGACTGATTTCTAATGTATAAGCTACAGCATTCATGTGTCTGAGGTTTTTTGATGTGGTTGGTCCTCTACTGAAAAAAGGTAGTTTTGTGGTTTGGTTTGGTTTTTTTTTGTTTTGTTGTGTGTGGTTTTTTTTGTGTGTGTATATTTGAGAAATATCTTTATTAACATTAGCAAATTAAAGAACATGCTCAAATATAAGGGATGGAAATCCCATCTTTCAAATGGATGTTAAAAGGAATGTCTGAGTCTTTAAGTATTCCAGAAACGTTTGGTAAATTTAGGGATGCAAGTCTGTTTGCTCACAACAGATTTCAAAATCATACTTATGAAAATAATCCCTCTGAGGTGATGAGGAAGGGTTGGTGACTTGATCCAAGGAAGATGTTGCAATCCTGCCTGGCAGATTGCCTGTGCCCAGGATTAACCTCTTGTGCTTGTAGTCAGTGCAAACTAAAAGTTGATGCAGCCTCAAAGATGTCTTTTGACTGTATGTAGCAGCCATAGTGATAACAGTAGTAGGGAGAATTATTGCCAAATGTGCCCACCATTGTCTTTCAAATACATATAAGACTAGCAGATGAGTTTCCATTATCATGCCGTTGGTTTATTGAAACTAAATGTTTAATTGAAATGGAGAAGCTATTAATGATCCATGAGAATACATTAAGAGAACAGGCTTTTTCTGGCACTGTTAAAAAGTAACTGGTCTTTCTTCACTTTAGACCAAGTTATGACTCCAATGTCAGCAAAATTTTGGAGGTTGCTGTTGACTTGGTGAGGTGAGCTCTCACAGTTGTGCCTGTTGGGCACAACTGGTCGGAACTGGAGGGCTTTTTCCAGGCAGCTCCACCAGGCAGCAGTGGGGCAGCTTCCCAGGGAAGAGATGGGCATCTTTGGATCTCCAGTAATCTCAGTTTGTCTTTTCCAGATTTTCAGAAAAACAGCAGTAGATATATTTAAGTTTAAAACAATTTAAAAAAGTATCTTGCAGCATGCATGCAAAGCTGGTTTTCCTCATGGCTGTTGAGGTCTGTATTGAATAAATGCTATTAGAGTAACAGTGGGATGTGAAATATCCTGTTGAGACTTAATAGAAGTGTTATCCATCTGCTGTCAGATCATAATGGTGTGTTAATACCGTGGCTGAGATGGGTTTTGCCACATCTGTGACAAGCTTGGCTACACAGTCATGGGTGATGCTGCCTTCTGGGATGATACCCTGACCGCTGATCAGACACTTTATGTGCTTCTAAGCTTAAGTGCAGGCAAGAAAGTGTTTCTCTGGCAACCCTTCTTAGGATTTGTTTTTGGGACCAAGTGTGTTTCCCCTAAAGTATTCCCAGTGATAATAACTTTCTTATGCACTGCATTTGTGTGCACACCGATTGACAGTGTAACCTCCAAGAGCATGCTAAAGGAAGCAACATGGAGAGACTAACATAGCTACCATAACAATCATTCTTCTCTATAAACTAGGTGAAAATGCTTTGCAATATAAAACTGAAATATCTCTTATTAGTAAGTTGGAAAACTACTTTTTTTGGGGAGTATGGGAGGCAGTGTCAAAATTCTTCTGCAAGGTAGATCACTGCATCCTATCCTCTTTCCTTGTTTTCATTACTGGGAACAAGTCTTTTTATGTGTGGCTTGATATGTTGGGAAAAGGTGGGAAGGGATGTAATAAAAGGCTTGATATCACTACTTGTGAGCAAATTCGAGCTCTATAAAGGCTTCTTGAAGCATACTTTTACTGAAGAGCAATGCAGCATTGTGTAATTATGACTATAATAGTGTAAAACCTGCCCCTCCCTGAATAAATTATAGTGATACATAAACACCTAAATACATGTTTTGTTTCTTTGAGTGATCATAGGTGTAGTCCAGGGATTTGCAGTTAAGAGTTTTCCTCCTCTCATCCTTTGATTGCACTCCCTATCTATTTGCCTTAGCTGACAGTTTTTGTTTCCAAGGTGAAACTCTGGAAAATAGCTTTCTCTGTGACAAGATATGGTTTGGTGTTAATACCGAAAAGAAACTTGCCTTTCAGCTAGTGTTCTAGTGAGTTGCATAACATCTTTAATAAATGGAACCACAAAAAGAAGCACAAATCTTTAAAGAACCAATATTCCAATAATTAAAACTTAAGTAAATGAAAAAAATGGTTGTTTTTTTACCCATAGTTTAAAAGCTATCATCTGCTTCTCTTGCAAACCAGAAGTCTTGCATAAAACCTTTCCAATGCTGTCATAATTGGATTTTACAGTCAGTTATTTGCATCGTCCTTCATTTGCACATGTAACCCAAAGGTATGCTTGGCTCCTCCTATTTGAGGGTGAAAGGACCGGGAAAAGAAAGGAACTGCAGCTTCTCGAGGACTGTGTAGAAATGGCTTCTCCACTCAAGGCTTTCTTTTGGTGGGAGAGGATTCGTGCATGCAGACTGGGGAGTTAAGGGGTTCAAGGCTGGCAGCTGGGGTGAGAAACCGTAATGTATGCCCAGGAAATTTTTAAGAGATTCCATTTTCGATTTCGGTTTCTCTTTGCTCTCTTCTTATCTTCCCAGTCTGTGATATTCTGGGTAAGATATGAACAAAATTAATTATATTGTGAGGCAAAGACTTGAAAGCAGACTAAAATTTGAGCTCTATTCTGTATTCCTGTTTTGAATTAATCCTGAAACATGGCACAAGCAGCCTGGTCTATCTATTATTGATCTCTGAGGAACATAGCAGAACAGGAGGATACACAGTTTTGTATTTCAGTGGTTTTGCAACCTTCTGCAGATTAGTTCTTAACTCTGCTTGCTTTGTGAACGCAGTACTCTGTACCTGTGTACCCAGAAGCCTTCCTGACATCCCTGCTAATCCTTTGCTTGCCATCCAAAGACTGCCATGTAACGTAGGCCAGATGGATGTTACAGTGACTGGTATACAGGACAGAGCCCTGTTCAGAGCGCAGTGGATGTGAACTGAATTGCAATGTTGGGTTATGTGGGTGGACAGGGTATAATCATCATGGGTGACAACTGGCAAGACCCCTGGTTGTAAGACCAAAAACCGTGAATGGAAAATCACTTAAGTTGCAAGATGGAGTTTTCAGGCAAGGTGTTTATGAACTCAGATCTATCATCAGGTAATAAAAGGAGGATAACTGGATAAATGATGGGGAACCCTGACACAGGTTGCAAGTTTAAGCACTTCTGAGAAAGGGAAGAGCTGGCTTTAGCCTAAAACACCTAGGTATTTTTGATGCTGCTTGACCTGACTGTGGCTTGCTCTACTAAGAGGAGTGCAAATTGCCAAATTTAATCAGTGATCATAAGGGCAATGTGCAATACCATTGTTTATAGAACAGCCTGGGATTACATGTATGAAAAGAGGCCGGTAAAAGAGGATTTCCTCACTCTTTTAGTCAGGAAATCCAGTTCACCAAGTGAGAGGAAATGAAGATAATAAAACCCCTCTGACAGGCAGGTAAGAGAAAAACAATAAAGCTGAGGGTCTGAATGTTGCTTTTTAAATAGAATCTTCCCTAATGAGAGTCTTCTCTGAGAATAGATGAGTGCCCTCCAATTCAGCAGAAGTTAAGGGCTTAAGCTCTTCATGGTAAGAGGCCACTTGTAACAACAGCTTACTTGATTCTCCTCATCCATCTATCCATCCATCCATCTTTCTTCTCTCCTGGCCTTCATGCTCATCTTACAGTCTTTTATGTTGTGTTTCAACATAAGAATTGCAGCTTTTCCTCCTCAGATAGGAAACACAGACTCTAATACATGGGATGATTTTTGTACCTCTTCCCTGCTAGTAACTGGTTTTGCGAGCGTATCCCACAACTATTCCTCCCTGCTGTGTGTCCTGAGATTTCTCTTCAGTGGAATGTTGAAGAGAGCACAAATAAAGTGAGCTCAGTTCACTTTGAAGGAAGTGGATCTCAGAAGGTTTAAAATGATCCTTGAAGCAGCTGATCCCTTCAATGTGAATGGGCATTGACTAATAAAATCAATCCCAGTATGCATGGATGGAGAGATGGTCTGTGTACATTCAAGCTATGGATGAGCAGCAGTATGGTGTTAGCTGCTGTTGGAGTGAGTTTCCTTTTTAGCACAAATATTGTTAAGTTGAATGTAAGTTTAGAGCTGTCATCCAGTTTTGTCAGCCTGCAGCTCAGGTACTATACAAGTTATCAGATTAACTTTTTTTCCCTTTTAATTTGCAATATCTGGTCTAATTAGTAATATAATTAAAAAAGCCACTACCCGTTGTGAGCAGGAGAAACTGCAAGGTGCTTCCTCTTCTTGTCAGAGTGCGCAAAGCATAAACTTCAGTTGAAATTATGGGTATTCAAGCAGTATTGAAAAACCAAGCCATGGGCCTGGCTTTGAGTTGTGTGTTTATTTCCTGCTGCCTCATAGCAGTGTTGCTCTTCTGCATGTGTCCATCCTTGCGTTGTTAATAGCAAACAGCTATTTCTGGCAGGTCTGATGTCATGGCATAACCCTTAACCTGCACAACCAGTTTTGCACCACGTAGTTAAGAACAGGAGGTGCCTGTTGAGTGTGAGTACAGGGCAATACTTTCCAAAGGACGCTGGTGGCTCTTGGATCCTACTTGAGAGACAATCTTTTTTTCCCAAGACACGACTGTAGATGTCAGTGTTTAACTAGCGCAGTATTACTGACTGCCCTGCTGCATTAATTTTAAGTCAACGTTTGAATCTGGCTTTTCACTGCAATGGGAAAAATGTGCTTTCCAAACTGGGACTTGGTATCTGAAAAGAGCAGTCTCCTTCAATGAAATAGTGCTTGATTTAAAAAGCCTTTTTTCCTCATTCATAACAGAATTCCCTCTGTGACCTTGCATCTTCCCACAAAAAAAAATCCCTGAATTACAGACTTGTAAGTACGTGCTGTTGATCTGAAGCTCCAGTGTGGGTTGGTTTTTTGTGTGACAGGATGCCATACAGTTTTGCCAAATGGTATTCATGAGAAGCATGGAATAGTTCTGCTTGCTTTTCAATGTTTCCCGAGTTTGTAAATAAGGGTTTTTACCAAGGACTTGTATTTTTCAACTAATATATGTTTCTTAATGGGCAATTGAACCATAGTGAAGGCTCCCACTGAGAGTTGAAGGCTATAACCATAGGACATGGCAATTTTTGCACACTATATGGAGCTTTTTAGCATCTTGCATAATCTCATTAAGTCCTGATTCTTTTTTGAAGTCTGATTTAAAGGTTACTGAGCATCTTAAATTCATTCTTGCCGACCCCAGATTAGCTTTTGAAGGTGAAGGTGGAGTAAAATGATGGAATTTTGGAGTATCTGCTGAACTGTGGAATTAAATTTTGTGTTGTGTGAAGGCTACTGGTTTAAACAAACGTAACAAGTATGTATTGTTTCCACATTAGGCATGCTGCACGTATTACAATATGAAACAGTAAATTTATACTCCTATGTCTGATTTTTCAGGATAAACAGGCACTGCATATTATAATGAGCTTCCAGGCAACTGCGCCCATCACTTCCCAGTGAAATCTTTTGGCTAATAGAACAATGTGTAAATAGGACTTGAATTCAACATGCTCTGCCTGTCCAGTGGCAGAAAAAAAGCCTGCAGAGTGCTTGTTGCTACATTTGGAGTGCTGCTTCAGCATTCCAGTCAAAATTTAAACAGGTGAATAATATCTGTCTCAGTTGTAATTGAAAGAGATGAGGATTACCAATAAAAAATGAAAGGGAAGATTTCCTGTGAAAGAAATGAGATGGTCATCTTTTGGATAAGAAATTATAGAAATGGTTTTGGTGGGACAGGTAGGGCAGTCCTTTAACCAGTCTTGGTATTTCTATGCTTGGTGGTGGGTAAATAAAACCAAACTTAACATGATTGCAATTGTCATGTCAAGGGAAATTTGCCCAAATTTGGCCAGGCTGTGCTCTCAAACACTGCAAAATTCCAACTGGGACAGGAATTTGGGGGACAAGAGTTGGAAGTGAAGACAGTGGGGATGGAGAGCCTGCAGGAGACTGAGGGGTTGGAACTGGAGAGAATTAGAATGTATTGTGAGAGCTGCTTCCAGTGGAGAGTGTAAATGCTACTAACAAGGACCTGAATTGATCTCTTCCGGAATATTGTGTACAGTTCTGATGACCTGTGTCTAAGGAAAATAAACTGGTACAAAGAAAGCTTGCTAGTGTGATAAGGAAAATAGAGAGCTTACCTTATGAGAGGAGACTGGAAGAGTTTGGCTTGCTTGCTTAGCATTGCGTAACGAAGGCCAAGAGAGGATATATTTGCCTATAAATTATATCAATCAGATAAATAAGCAGAAGACTCCAGCTGGAGGCTGGCTAAAGCTTAGTTCCTGGTAGAGGCTGTTGGTGGCATGAGGAAGAGGGGGTATAAAACATGTATTCTTTTACTGGCCATTAAAGTGAAGACCCTGGTGTTGCTGTCTGGTGGGAGTGGTAGGAGATGAACCACAGTGGTGTGAAGGTGGTGATCAGTCAGCCAGGGACTGACAAATGAAGGGCCCTACGACCCCTCAGAGCAGGTTTCAGGGGAAGGAAGTAGACCAGCACTTTGGCCAAGCTGGTTATGATGCACAAGGACCTTCCAGTCTCTGACAAATCGGAAACTTTTGGATTGATCCTGCATTTGTGTTTCTATTTGTGGACTTAAACGCTCCTGCCTGTGGCAAGCTGTGTTAGCCTGTGTAGATGTTGGCCTAAAGCTTGCCCAGAGCCTTTTAACAGGAAGTTTTTTTTCAGTTTGCTTCATGGCAGCCTTCCATTTCTTATGAATTTAGAACTTGGGTTTTCTGGAGAATTGTGAAGCTTTAGGGTAAAGCTGGAAACAACAATAGACCAGTTGCTAAGGCACTGACTTGGCATCATGCAGATTCAAAACTCAGTCAGGCTGAACTGGGCTTGAGAACTTTAACATGGTATCTTGTATCTTTGGGTGGGTGTATTTGGTCCCAGTAGGGTCCTGTTTTGTCCTCTCCACTAAACAGTTACAAAAATTTTCTTAGGAAATGTATGTGTAAACCGATTATTGGAAATGGGGATACCCTGACCAGGGCCTCTTAAGAAAAGTGTGTTAAAACTGAGAAGAGCATGTGCTCCGGGAGCTGTACAGCTGGGTTTTCCTCAAGTCCATGTGGTTATGGACGGCTCTTGGACTAACATGTCTATCTCCACTAATGTGAGGTGTAGAGACTGTTTCCATATTGCCCTGTGGAGAAGGACTTGGGGGTGGTGATCGATGAGAAACTCTACATGAGCAGGCAGTGTGCGCTTGCAGCCCAGAAAGCCAACCATATCCTGGGCTGTATCAAAAGGAGCATGACCAGCAGGTCAAAGGAGGTGATCCTGCCCCTCTACTCTGCTCTTGTGAGACCTCACTTGCTGTTGGAGCAAGTCCAGAGGAGGGCCACGAGGATCATAAGGGGACTGGAGCACCTCCCATATAAAGACAGGCTGAGAAAGTTGGGGCTGTTCAGCCTGGAGAAGAGAAGCTGCGTGGAGACCTCACAGCAGCCTTCCAATATCTGAAGGGGGCCTACAAGGATGCTGGGGAGGGACTCTTCACTAAGGACTCTAGTGGTAGGACAAGGGGTAATGGGTTTAAACTTAAACAGGGGAACTTTAGGTTAGATCTAAGGAAGAAGTTCTTCACAGTGAGGGTGGTGAGGCACTGGAATGGGTTGCCCAAGGAAGTTGTGAATGCTCCAACCCTGGCGGTGTTCAAGGCCAGGCTGGACAGAGCCTTGGGTGACATGGTTTAGTGTGTGGTGTCCTTGCTCATGGCAGGGGGGTTGGAACTAGATGATCTCAAGGTCCTTCATGCAAAGTAGTGTATGTTTACTTAAAGGAGAAGGCAGTTGGTGGTGGCTTTGTGGATTAGGTGGTCTCTGAGGTCCTTTAAAGTCTGTTCAAATGTCACTGTACTAGGTGGACATAAAAGCTGTATTTTATAACTTATCAAAAACTTTATGGCATGCTGTGGGAAACAGGAACTTTTACTGGCCATTTGGTTAACTTCTATTCTTTCAGCACTTTCTCATTCAAATGCATGCTAGGAAATGCCCCTTATATCAGTAAAAGCCAGAGTCTTTATTAATGTAAAACTCGTAATTAAATTTGCTAACAGAAATTTATCATCATTTTTATACCTTTGTGGAAACACTTAGCTGTGGAAGAATAAAGTTGTAGGGCCCAATCTTGCTGTCTAATCATGGGCAGCTCAAAGCAGATGCATGTCTTTTTAAAATGGACCATGAAGACCCATGGGCTTTCAACACTAGGCAGA
>NW_009945002.1:37059-43072 GCF_000696875.1 Nestor notabilis | reverse complement strand
CTGCCCAAAATAGGCAGAGTCTTTCCTCCTCCCCTGCCACTAATTGCCAATAACTTAACTGCAGTGGCTTTGCCCTGTGAGAGGACTGTCTGCACGAGGCACCGAGTTCTGCCTGCACCAGGATTCTGTCACTGAAAGCCCTTTTAAATTGAAAGCTGACTTAGAAATTTGTGCAGAGCAGCTCCCAGGGGAAATGCTTCACAGCAAAGAGAACAATAAAAAGAAAAGGCTCCCCTGTGGGAAGAAGACTTTCTGGATTATATCCAAGCTTTGGGCCAGTGTGGATCCTGTTCCCTATAGGAAGCATGTGTCCAAATTTCCATGTTAGATTGATTTAATTTTAGCCTTAGCATGAGGGTCTTGTGTACTTCTGCACCTTGAGGAATGATCTTTTTCTTTTATACAAACATTGCCAAGAACTGCACTGCTGGCAGACAGATCTTGATCCTATACCACTCGCTGCATCCTGTTTGCCTTGAAGAATTCGTTCCGCATTTGTGAATCATCTGGGAGAGATGGTTGTGATTCAGCACCTCCTACGGTCACACCTGGTCAGGTCTCCGTTTGCACGATCTCCATGGCTGTCACTCAGCTGAAACAAGATTTGAGAGTTAGTGTAACCCAGAAATCTGTTAGGAGAGTCAAAAATCCATGCCTCCCAGGTGAACGCAGAGGCTCAGGAATCCTATCGGCTCTGAAATTTTCTTGCCTCTTGCAAGAATTGGTATCCAAAGCTCAGGTAGGCTGTGTAATTTGTAAGTCTTCGCAGTAGTGAAAGCAAATACTCTGTGATGCTACACTAGCATTTAACTTGGATTAACAGTGTGGTTCTGAAATTTGTCTCTGAGCTGTCCTCGCTTTCGGTACCTTTGCATCATAGGGCTGTCTTGGAGTATATAACCTGGATTTCTTTTGGATGAAACTGAACTACAGAATGTAATCTATAATTGCACATAATGCGCTCCAATGCAGTCCCAATATAGTACAAAAGGTCATCTGGGGGAGCTAGATGTTTTAACTGGTGAGATGCTCAGTGAAAGGCAGACACAGATATCTCTAACGAAGTGGAAACGCAATCATGCTACGGCACTTGGTAGAAGGGTGCCTTCCTTCTGCTGTCACAGGTCTTCAGGTAGGATTGCACTCCTCTTGAAGTCAGTATCAGAATTCCTCTGGATTCCACTGAACAAGGCTCATGTATCTGTCAGCCTTTGCCTGATGCAAGGCTGTATTGCAGGGAAGGTGAAGTCTTCATCCAGGTCTCATACATTGCATACAGGCTTGAATGTTCTTCCCCTAATGCACTTGTCTCCTTCCTCAGGTTTAGATATTTTATTCATTTTACTTTCTTATAGCAAAGCTGAATGTTCCTGGGGACAGCAGAAATTGGTGACATACTGATTTGAAGCTTTGTGCTGCACCGTTAAATGAAATAGTATCTCATGCTCTAGCACTGGCTATGTGGGGGGAAATCTTGTGAGTCACTGAATGTGTATGTGGCAAAGTCTGAATGATTCCTATCAATTTATGTGGGGCTTAGTATTTCCTGCCCAGAACAACCCTAAGATTTGACAGATTTGATTTGAACCATGTCAAATCCCCAAGGTCTGGGGAGAAGAGGTGGGATTGTGTAATTGCAGGGTATTAAAATCCTCAGGCAGGGTTAGTTCAGAATATGAAAACTCAATTACTTGTTCTGGCAATTACTCAGACAGGCTTTCATGCTGCACACCACCGAGTTTAGAGTCAGATTCTAAGCTCACAGCATGCTAACAGCTTTAGTCATCCTATAACTCTCATCCAGCAGGCTTGTAAGAACAGCCCTGTTTTCATTAACTGGAAAACTTTGCATGAGCCTCTCTACCTGTAGTACTGAGATCTGAACCACAGAGGTTGCATAGTGTGATGTTTTTAGTAGCAACTTATTGCATGCTGTAGCTTATTCCCATACGTTTGTGTGTATGTTGGCTCAGCAGTGGGAGCTGTTGCAGAACAGTGGGCTATGTGTGGTTCTGTTGGTTTAAATATGTCAACTTTGAGGCCTCTTTGTGGAAGATTTGGTCAAATGGGATTTTTTCAAGGTTTCTTAGGAAAGGTTTTTCAGTATTTGGAGTCCATCTAGAAAGAACATGCTGATCCTCAGGACTTGTAGAGGATGACAGCAGTAAACCCAGCAGAATGCAACACTTTGGCTTACAGGTTACCACCCAAGTGGAAATTATAAGATCTAGTTGCAAACCTTTCATTAATAAAAACATCCACATGACCTCGGGCAATTTCTGTTCCCTGCTTCTGTTTCTATTCCCATCTTTTCAGCTTTCACTGTCAGCACAGGATACTTTTCTGGTGAGAATTATCTGTTTTGTGGGTGCTAGTAAAAGGAGAATTTGCTTGTGGTTCACACCTCTAGATGCTTCTACAATGTAAGTGAAAATAAAACCTTTCGCAGAACATGGATATTATCTTTCTAATATCCAGTCTGTTCTTTCACAGAACACTCAAGCCTCTGGGCACCTGTCTAGGAAGCAGTGAGCATGTTACAATCTAGGAGAATGAAAAAGGTTTAGAGGGTTAACCAGTGTACAGGCCATAAGGGGGACAAGATGTATTTGTAAGAATTAAATTAAGGAAAACTGTAGTGGTCTATTCAGTTTATTTGTTGGGAAGAGCTGATGGAATCCCTTTTCAAGCTCCACAAGCTCTCTTGTGGCTATCTACCCACTTAAAATCAGGGATAAATTTGGCTCTGTTACATGGCAAAAGGTGCTGATTGATCTGCAAGTGAGTCTCCTGATGTTAGTTTCTAGGAGGGAGATTTTAGTCTGAGGGCTTTTCAGGACTTCATAGCTTTGCTGCTATATTTCCCTGGTAGCAATGGGCTTGCCTTGCAGGGGCATTGGAAAGCTCAATGACTGTCAGGTTCTCCTCCACCAAAGATCCTTGGGCAAAAGGCAGTCTGAGTACAATGTGCATTCTCAGAATGGCTTCAACCTTTTGCATTTGGATGGCAGCACATTGAATGAGAATCTCTGTGACTGACAGTAGTGGAATGCCTGGAAGCAGTTCTTTTTACATGCATTTTGACTTCTCCAATTGTCTGCTGGAGTATAACCAGTCCCGAAGGGAGGCAGAAAAGCCTCTGAACTTGCGGTCCTCTTCTCTTTCAGTGTCGAGGCACATGTTGCAACAAGTATGCTCAAATGTCTTGGCACATACTGTGCCAGTGCTTAGTTGCTTCTGCAGGGAAAGACTTCATCCTGAGTAGGTGAGAGCTGCAGTAGCATGCAGGCTGTCTGTTTAAACCATCACCTGCCAGGTACCCCTGCTCTGAGTGGCTCAATAGATGGTTGTTTATCTGCAGTAAAGAAGTGCCCTTGTTTGGGTTACCCTCACACCACAGATCTTGCTAGTGGGAGATCTCTCTTCTGAAATTATTCTCTCTGAATCCCAAGGGCAATTTGTCCTTTCCAAGTGATAGGGACAGGCCTGAAATCCAGCCTTAACCTGACCTATGTTGCTGGGTAAACTCTCTGGTAAGCAGAACAGGATGATGCAAAGCAGTGTTGACTTGACTTTGCATAATATTTTTGTCTCGGCTATGCCTGGGCGGTGCTCCTGGAATACTCACATACAATCTTCCCAGCTTTCTAAAGAACCAGAACAATAACATTAAAAGTTAAGCTAGTCTATAACTTTAGAGACATGATGCTGATTTCTATAATTATTTATTATTTCCATAAGAAATAAAACCTGCTAATTACAGAAATAATGTCTTGATTTGACCCTGTAGACAAACGTATCAGTTTCATCTGGCTTGCTCCTAGCTACCTTAGACTTTTTTTCTACATTGAACATATATTTGATCTATTATTATTAGACTTGCTTGCAGTAATCGTTAGGGCTGTGTCTTCTTTCTTTCCATTACATCAATAACACTTTCCTACTAAAGTGCTGTTTTTGAAGGATACTTGTTCCAATTATGGTATGCCCAGTATAAAAACCCTGTAACTGTTAATTAAAACAGATTGAGGTTTGCACTTTCTGTTATAGTCATATATGGAATGATAGAAAATGAGAAGTTCTGCACAGGAGAGCTTTTTGCTCAGACATTGCAAATGTCGTCTCACCAGCCACTGATTTCCAAACAGTGATAAGAGATACCTGTTTTTCTCTACCTTTGTATTTGGCGTAGATGTGGTATGTGTCAGACATTATTAATAGTCTAATGACTGCTGTGGTGATTGAGAACAAATGCTAATATAATCAGAGTGTATGATGATGTGCATACAGAAAAGTCCAGTTTAGGCATGACTGAACTGTTAATCATTTGAGTGCACTCAGGCGCTTCTGAGTTTGTTGCTGGTCATTTGCCAGTAATGCTGTAGTAGAAATGATTATGTTGGAAAAACACAGTATGCAGGGGCAGGAGTTATCAGCTCACCAGGTTACCATCACAGTAATTCTCTCTAGAAGTTCCCTACCATATTTTTTCCCTCAAACCTCTGATCATGTAATCTAGTAATACATATATGCATGAAAAAGGTGGTAGAAAATTGCTGCGAAAGATCCTTTCCTGAAGACTTTTGTTTGGAAACGTTTGTTAATCAAGCTTGAAAAGCAGATTTACAGTTTACTTCATGTGTAGTACTTGAACGAAAAGGTATAGATTCCTCCATTTTCAGCACTGGACTAAATGTAGGTACCCAGTTCCTGGTCAATACACACGTTTTCCAGACCTTTGGGTACTTGGAGTCCTTTAATTTACAGTGGCTGTTTCATGGGGTGATGGGGGTGACAGGGTGACACGACACACCTCTAACAGTACAGTGGCTGGCAGAAGAGCATAAGGAACATGGTTTCTTGGAGGCTTAGCCTCAAGAGAGGCAGCTGGCAGCAGCACAATCTCTGGCAAAAGCTGTGAATAACTGGTGTTCTAGAGGCTGGACAGAAACGTAGAATTGTTTCACGCTGCCTTAAGTTGAGAAAACTTTGTTCCATGCCAAAGTGAGAATCCTGAACTACTCCTCTAATGGATCATCTCTTCTGCTTTTTGAGAAATTTTTTGGGAGTTGAAATGTTTTGATACGTTTGGTCTTGCTGATAAGTGGGGTTTGAATCTAGGAGCTTACCATGAAGCTGCAGGAAAGAGAAACCACTAATTCATATAACTTTCTGAGCCATACCTAGTCCTTGTAAACAATCCCCGCACCTCAGAAGGTCACACGTGGCATAGGCAGCAGTCTGGTCATCTTTTTCTGTCACTAACACTGAGAGATAGAAATTCAGGCTGAGAAATCTTTTAATTCAACTTTCCCTGTAAAAGCTGGTAAGTCTATTTAAAACACTGAGAATACTATGTTACCGCTTCACTGGTTGTGGTTTTTTTTGGTATAAGTACTTACTGTAAAATCTTTTCAGCAGTGCTCTGCTCTTAACCTCAGCCTTTCTCTACTGTGGTTTTTAAACTAGGTCATCGGAGGGATTGTGCTCTTATATCTGCATGTTTTAGGAACCTGTAGTGTGTTCTCCTGTGTCTAATTTGTGCGTTTCTCCATGACTGCAAGGAAGTCACTTCTGAGGTTAACTACAGAGGCTGCTGGTGAAATGACATTTTGCATGGTGGAAAAGGAAACACCTTATCAAAAGGCACTGCAAGGACTGGGGTAGATATAGCATGGAGTGCCTAATAGTGGAAGCACAGCTTGACAGGTGAAATGGTCCAGCAGGAAGTGTGTTATGTAGAGCTTGAGTCTGAGTCGTAGGCTTTTCTCTGTAATAGTCAATGGAAACAGGTAATGTTTAGCATAGGTTAGGGCTGAGCTGTGGCTGTCAAAAACTAATTATTTAAACAAATTTTCACAGCTACAGGTTGGGCAGAGAAGAGATTCAGAGCAGTCCTGCTGGGAAGGACTTGGGGGTGGTGGTTGATGAGAAACTGGAGAAGAGCCGGCTTCAGTGTGCACTCGCAGCCCAGAAACCAACCGTGTCCTGGGCTGCATCAAAAGAAGCGTGA
>NW_009945002.1:20777-36792 GCF_000696875.1 Nestor notabilis | reverse complement strand
GACTCTTCATTAGGGACTCTAGTGGTAGGACAAGGGGTGATGGGTTCAAGCTTAAACAGGGGCAGTTCAGGTCAGATCTAAGGAAGAAGTTCTTTACAGTGAGGGTGGTGAGGCACTGGAATAGGTTGGCCAAAGAAGTGGTAAATGCTCCATACCTGGCAGTGTTCAAGGCCAGGTTGGACAGAGCCTTGGGCAACATGGTCTAGCGTGAGGAGTCCCTGCCTGTGGCAGGGGGTTTGGAACTAGATAATCTTAAGGCCCTTTACAAGCCAAACCGTCTATGATTCTAAAAATTAAATAATCAGAAGACTTGCAAGATTGCACCTTTTATTTCTCCCACCCGTTTGAATTGATGGTGGGTTATTTGGCTTCATGCAAATAACTTCAAGTTTTCAGAGGTTCATAAATGCTCGTTCTGCTTTTCATACATGCACTCATGCATACACACATGCTTTCATCTTTAACATGTTTGCAACACATTGATTTTTAAGCAGCACTACTGTTAGTACTTTCTAACCAGAGTTCATCTTCTGTGCCCTGTGGGGACTAAAGGAAAAGAAAATAAAAAGGTGTTCTCAGAGTTGTACAGAATACACCTACATAAAGTGCAGGGAAAAACAGCACAGCAAAACTTCCTTCCCTGCCTGTGCACAGAGGAAGAGCTCATACTGACTTGCTTGATTGTTCTCCTTGTTTTGTTAGCTGTAGCATGTGATAACAACAACACAAAGCTCTTGTTTCACTAATATACCCCCTTTGGTATTGCTGGTCTTGGTGGGCAAGTAGATTTTGGGACTGCATCCTATGGACCATGGCCTGTACGGAGGAGCCCTGTGTAAAGCTGGGCTGCACCCTGCTGTTGTCAGCAGCTGGACACCCCCCAGCAGATGCTTTGTATTCACTTAGAGAAGCAAAACCAGTGAGAAAGTTGATTTTTTTTCCCATTTGGAGATTTTTTCAGCTCAAGATTATTCCTGCGTGACATGAAGGCAGTATGGCCGAATGCACACAGGCTCTGCCAGGAACTCTTCTGCTCCCTGAGTGTGCAGAGGGGACACTGGGGAGGAAGAGTGTGACCGTAAGGCTGTTGTACTCTGAGTCCAGGCTATGAGAACAGCCCTTTGCAACTGAAGCAGCTTGGCCAGATATCCTTTAGAGGACCTACTTAAACCTGTCTTGCTCCTGGTGACCACCAGGAAGGGGAAGATTCACATCCCTGTAGCTATATAGCACCTCTTAGGTGTCTTTTGGCAGGGACCAATAAGCAGGGTGTATGGCTACATGGGACAGCCCCTTGAGTTGGGATAAATCTCTTACTTTTCAGCCTAGAAAGAGGCCAAGGGGGTTTCTTCCCAGAAAAGCCATTCATTTGTACAGTTACCATAAAGCAATTGTCTCCAAGCTTTTGTCTTGACATTGCCAGTTGAAGGCAGCTTTGTTAGTATTTTATGTACCCCTGTCCTTTGTGAACACTAAAAACAAAAAATAAAGCCTAGTTTGTGGAGATTATGCACTTAAACATCAAAAGAAGGTACTGGACTTGTATTTATTTGATAAAGTTTTCTTTCCAACCATGGCTGTGTTGTGGAGGTGGAAGGGGATTTACAATGTGTTGCTGCTGTGGTCAGTTCAGCCAGTCCTTCCCTTCCAGCTACAGTTCATGTGTCACAACATGTACTCTGCTGTGAGACCTGCATGAACCTCCTCCTGTTTAATTTGCATTCAGAGCCTTCCCCAAGGCAGTTATTTTGCCACTAAACAAAAAAATGAAGATGATTTTTACTGGATTTAGTTTGCCCAAAGCCACCTTTTACAGAACAATGTTACTAGTATGTTTTTACATGGTAAAAGCAGGGTTTGTGGGTCTGGTGCCCCAACTTTGCTACCCGAGTTTTGGGAAGCAAAACTGGACAAAATACTGTCAGTTCTTTAAGACCATTTCAGCTGAGTTGCTTTTCACAGGCACTGTTCAAGGCAGGTGGACAGTACCTGGCAAACTTTTGGCTTGGAAATTAGAACTGTTACTGGGGCTTTGAGAGACATGAGCACCCAGAAGCTGTGGGGGAGCCTGGTGCCCATCAGTGATGCTATAAGGGCTTCATTCTGTGCCTTTTGTTAAGAACCTGCAAAACCAGTGCTAACTTTTTTCCATCACCCATACTTATTTTATAGCAGAAACAAAGCTTGCAACGAACTACCTTTTTGATTGTCCTGTACCTTCCTAAATCTTTGGGACAAACTCTTCTCTGCTGCAAACCTTGCATGCTGAGACGCCTGCCTGGGGGTGACTCGGTGTGCGCATATCAAAAAGGTTAAAAGGGCTAAATTCTATGAACTCTTACTTCAACCCTCTTTCGAGTTCTGGCCTTGAGGATGAAAGGCTGCCTCATGAAACTATCTCCTACCTTATTCCAGCATCCATCGTTGCTCATGTTTACTGTGCCCCGTTGACACAGGATTGAATTTCTTCATGGTGTCCAATGTATTTATCTGCTTAGTGCTCTGCGAGGGGTGGTGCTGCTGATGTCCCCAGAACAGAGGAGCTCAGCCTCCTCAGACTGATGCCGGCAGTCCTTAGTGAAATAAAGATTTAAATCTGGGGCTCCCAGTAGGTTAGTGCCCAAAATGTGCATCTTCTCTTCTTTCTTGCTGTGCCTCCAAATCCAGCTTTCACAGCACCCCAGGTGTGTAGTTCTTTGTAGGTCATTGCTAATCTTGGTAATTATTAGGAAAGCTTCTGAAAGAAAGAAATATATTTAATCCATTTAAAAAAAGTCACGTCTCCAAGCCTCAGGGACTTCACTGCCTCCTCCTTAACAGCCTGTTGGGTTAGTTGGCAGGATAGGAGTGCATTTTTGGGACTGTTTAGCTTACACTATATCCAGGGGACCCAGGGTGCAAACATCCTGCTGTTGGGTGTTGGAATGGGTAATTTTGAAAACAGTTTTTAACATGAGACAGTGCTGTTTTATGAAGGAAACATGGTATTGTTAGTATGGTTCTGAACTCTTCTTGACTCAGCCATAATGGGAAGTCATTTGATCTAGGTTCAGAGACTTAGCTTTGGGCAAATAAATGTCTCTTAGTGTAGACATATGTTCCTAAACCACACAGCTCCTGAGGGATATTTTTGCCTATAATAATTACTGAAGAGTATATGAGCTTAACAACATCTTAATATGCTGTTTTCCTGATCAAGTAAGCTCTTTGTCTTTTTCAATTTCCTGACTGTAACAGTGGGGAAACTTATATATCTACATGTATATATTTGGTATTTCTTTCTGAAAGAGTTTGTTATAAGACACTTGTGATATATTAAAAGTGACAGGAAGCTTTCGATTGTGACTACAGCATTGCGTTTTTTTTGTTGCTGAATACAGAAAAGCACCTTATTACTCACAATATAGTCATGTTTCACTTGCTGATTCGTTGTATTGAGATTCCTCCAGAGGCTCCAAATGAGGATGGCTGATGAGACTTTGCTATTGAAGGGGAGTGACTGAATCCCTACAGTAGCATTAATTATTGCCTGGGGCAACTCAAGAGAGGACAGAGAGGAGCTGGCATGTTACAGAAGCATTCCTGTTGTAGCTCAATTTCTGTGGAAAAAAAAGAAGGAGAATATAGTCCTCTTTAACATCTCATTGTTTACTTGTAATTAGGAGGGATCATGCTAAAGTGACAGTTTATTTTCATATTTACTTCTCATTTTCCTGTTCTTGAATTGCTTTAGATTTCTGGCATAGCTTTTAGGGGTTTTTAAATGTAAGCACACATGTCAATGGCAAAGAATATGTTATTGTTGTATGCTGTTATTTTTATATCGGGGAGATGTGAAATATTTCTGTCAATGCATTACAAATACACCGGAGTGGTCCTCTGTGCTCAGTAGTGGTGATTTGTGCTATTTGTTTTTAGAGGAATTTCATCCTTAATTTCTCTTTTCTTCATTAGTACTTGAATATCAACTCTACTTAAATATCCTGAAGATCCAATGTAAGAGAGATCCCCAAACAGCTATGTCATTGTTTATGCTGCTAAAAATAACAGAGTCTCTGTTTAATGTCTGCAGGCCGTACCGAATCATGAGAAGTCATCATGTTCACTGAGATGCTGACAGGATCAGGGCTCAATTTTTATTTTGGAAGAACTATTTCTGGTTTAAAAAAAAAAAAAAAAAGCAGCCATATATTTGAAATAGTTTGTGGAGAATAGATGCCATCATCTCCGCTTAGGGCTAATCCATTTGACACACATGGCATGTTTTAGGCTAATCAAAGAGTTGTAGATATTTGTGCCACTCTTCAGCTCACTGATAAAGACTGTCCTGGACATGCACTGAAGCAAATCTGTGGCCTGCCTCAGGGTCCGTTCTTGGCGCTGTTGTCAGACAACAGAAGGGTGCAGTATCATTCTCTGATTGCATTTGCATCCTTGCTGTAGATAGTGTTTCATTCTGACAACTCGTGACCTAGCGTGGGTTGGTTATCACTGGGTCAGCTCACTGCACGTGCTAGCAGAGTGGTTTGCCTGGTGATTGCTATGTATGGAGCTCCTCTAACCCTCTCCGTGCTGTTCTTCATGCCCATGCACCAGTCCAGAACTCAAGTATTCCCTGTTGGCAAGTACTGGTAACCTCTCCTTTGCATCCATAATCACAACAGTTATTTCCAGGTACAGGTTATAGTCATGTATACAATACAAAATTGACACCTTCTGATGGAGGCATTCTTGATTAAATGTAAACTAGGACTGTAAATCTCGCAGACTTGCCATGTGGCTTAGGAAGGCTTCAAGTCAGAGCTTCCTCTGTGGGCTGAAGAGCCCGGTCTCAGTTTTGAGGCCTGGCACTGAAGCAGAGGTCTGATGAATGCCAGTATACATCTTCAGGGGAATTGTAGAACCATTTAGGTTGGAAAAGACTTTTAAGATCGAGTCCAACCATAAACATAACACTGCCAAATGTACCACTAAACCATGTCCCGAAGTGCCACATCTACACATCTTTTAAATACCTCCAGGGATGGTGGCTCCACCACTTCCCTGGGCAGCCTATTCCAGTGCTTGACAACCATTTCAGGGTTAATGTGCCCAAGGAGATGAATTCTTTCATAAAACTAGCAACATGTGAAGCATCAAATATGTACATAAGTCTTATTAACCACAAACAATTAAATCTGCAACTGTTGCTTTATGCACATTGTCATTTCAGGCATTAAGGCAGAAAGTAGAGGATAAGTAACACTGGCATGGCAATGACAGCTCTCGGAAATGGCCTCTCTGTGGAGACCCAAACTTCCTCAGTATGACAGAGATGATAATACTTTGCACTTACATTGCACTATGTGTGTTCACAGTGTTGTACAAACAGTAGCTCTAATTAATCCTCACAACACCCCTGTGGGGAAGATAAGTATTATTAATAATTCCTGTGACAGCACTGGCAACTTGTACAGGTGGGCTACCACTGACTGCTTGTTTATATAGTCTTTAGGCAGCTTTAATTCGTACCAGGATATCATCAGCAATGTACTATGCATCTCCAGTATCACATGGGACTGGGAATTAGGCAATGTCCCTTTCCTGCTAATAGCTTCTGGGCTGAAACGGTCTGCCCCTTGTGTTACCTCCCTGCAGCCCAACCTCCCTTTGCACTCCCAAAAAAGCGTGTGTGTATATAAAACTTGCATTTGAATTAATACAAGTATGTAAGGTAGAGTGTTTTGATCCTGCCTTGTTGATTTGTATGTGCAAAGGCATGTGTACACTTGTGCACACTTCCTATATGCATGGATCTCTTGTCTGCCTCTGAAGCTACTATGGATTTGAAGACTTTTTTTTCTTCTGAGGTCTCCCTGGTGGCTTTGGAGATCTTGCGCTAAAGGCTTGGAATTTCTAACCAAGCTCTTCATTTAAACCAAAGTTATTTGGAAGAGTCTGTTTCTTTTATCAAATTGTGTAAATGAGAAGGAGGCCCAGAGGATAAAGCTGTGGCTAGAAGCTGAAGAAAAACACCAGCCTGACTGTAGAAGAGGGGAAGTAACTAAAATATTTACTTCTACTAGGTTGGAGAACAACATATGTTAGGCAGGCTTGACTTTCTCCAAGCATAAACTTTACTATTTATGACATAAGCATGTTTAAGACATGCTCTGCTACACACAGCAACAAACACTCCCTAAAGCAGAACATCAGATGGAACATTCAGTGAGCACAGGGTACTGGATGCAGGATGGTGTTTGTTTAAAAAGAAGCTGGCATTTGTCAGAAGCCATGGTAAATATCACATTATTTTTTATTTTCTACACAACCTGTGAGATATCAGACTTGTCCTAATGAGATTCTGAAATACCAAGCTTATAAATATTGATAGGGAAGGTTTGTTCTCATGCATGGAGAGAGATTGCATTTTGCAATTATACAGCTTCACTCATGTGAACTGTATTGCAATTTGTTCTGTCTTCCTCATAGGAGAAACTGTTCAGAGTTACAGTTCAATCTCTGTTCTCAATCAACCCTCTTTCGCCACCTATATTTCCTAGTTGATGAGATATTTAAAATTGCCTGGTGTTCAAAAGGTGCCAAACAGGGAGATTTCAAAGGCTTATGTGTAAAACCTATGACGTGGCAGCAATTGTTTTCTCTTAGAAGAATGTGAAAGATGGTGAGAATTTGTCATTTGAAAGAAAATGATATATTTTTTTTTATAACCAAAGCTTCTAAAAAGATATTGACCTGTAACATTTTTCTTTACAAAAAATGTTTTATTGCAGGGTTTTAAGGATAACTACTGTGCAATATCCTCTAGGATAAATCATGGCACATGCCGGATATTACATGTGATTGTGCAAAACTGGGCTGTAACCCAGTAATGTGCTATGGTTCTTGTATAAGTTGTAGTGAAAGCATACAAGACTTTGCATCAGTCTTCATTTCATCATAGTAAAACCCATGAGAAGTTTCCAGGCCTTATTTAACTTCAGACTTAGAAGCAAACCAAAACAATAGAAAACCCCCACAAATACCCCCAAGCCCAAAGAAACAAACACAAAGCTTGTTTTACTGGTTAATAGCCTTGCTGGTGATATTTCATCAGGTGGGCTTACTTTTGAAGTCTGTGAATATCAAAACTGAACTGCCTTTCATTACGGCAGCCTGACCGGTGCACTGATTTGCGGGCAATATATGACTGCAGAGATTGCTTTTCATTATTTCAGCCTTCACCGAGATACTCTCACTACTGCATCTAAGCTAACATCTGCTGTGAATGATGGCTGACACATACACAGTCTCTTGTAAGCTGCATAAACTGTGTACAGAATCTTATGCTGTTTGTTTAGTGACTTTGAAGCTGAAGACAAAGCTTTTGAATCTGATTTGAAACAAAAGATAGATGGAGCAAGTGCTTCCTGGAAAAAATGACTGACCTCAGCTGCTTACAAATAACCCTAGACAGGGAAGCTGAGCTTTGTGTTCCCTGTATAAATAGCAAAGGGGGTTATAACAAACCTCACATCCAGAGGGATGTCTGTAGGGACATGGAGGGCTGTTCAAGCTGCTATCCCTGGGTTTTGGTCTGGCATAGCTGCTGGGCAGCAAGGTCCCTGTGCTCGTGTCATACCCTGGGCACTGCTGCTCTTCTGCTCTTGCTTGACTTGGTCTTTTTCTTCTCTACTGCATGGAAACCCCAGTGCTGTTTAAGTGGGGGTCCCTTTCAAGGGTCCTTCCTGTGCTCCAACAGGCCAAGACCATCATGGGGACTGGCTACCCTGTCAATAAAACAAAGGGGGAATCCAGTGGCTTTTCTGAGTTACAGTTTTCCTGTGCCAGCCACAGGCTTCTTGCCTGGCATCCCACAGTTGGTCGTATTTTCAAATCTGTTGACTGTAATTTTCTATGATTATGACTGCACTGTTTGTTCTCTAAATAGGAAATAGAGATAGGCCTCGCAGTGAATAGATCAAAGCTGCTTTAATAGTACACTTTTTGTCAAACATACATAGCAGAGCTGTATTCAAACTGAATGCTGTTAAGCTTTTATTGGTACCCACTGAGAACATGTAAATACATAAGATATTGAAGTAAAATTACATCCTGATGTTCTTGCCCTCAGAATTATGCAGGCATTGATTTTCAGTATATATTGCAGTTCCTTCATGCAGAACCGTAATGTATTTACTTACTGTCTAGTAGAACTTGTGAAATTACCTGCTTCTGGGAGCATGAACCCATGTCAGAAACGAGCCAAAAATCAAACACTAGAAAAATCCAGACTTCTTTGAAGCCTGAAGCTATACTCTTCTAGGCTGTGATTTGGCAAAAGAAGCAGGGTTATCCCAGTTGAGCACTTGTATTTGAGCCCCTGTAGAAGGAAGTACCTGGTTGCAGAAGGGTGTGGCTCTTCAGGTGCCTCTTTTTTAGCACTGAGACTAAATGACCCATTCTTCCTATCACTCTGCCTGGAGGCTTTTCTGGAGGTGAAGTGAGCAGCTTCATGTGAGTGCCAGGAGTGAATATTGCAGCCACATTGCAGAGGGGAAAAATCCTTATGGAAGGAATGAGACAGAGGGAGATGAGCCCTCTCCAATGTAGCAGAGCATGTCTGCTGGGTCACTGAAATATGAGGTGAAGCTAAAGTAGCACGAGCTTAGAAATTGTTTTTATGATGTGGAGACTGTGCTGATAAATGTACTCTGAAGGAGGAACCTGTGGTGGATGGGAGCTCCTCTGGGCTCTGTGCCAACCACAAATTGTGTGGCTGAGGCAGGTACCGTGCTGAAACTGCACTAACAAATTCTAGCAAGAGGCTGAACAAATGTGTTTTGGCAAGAATCTAGAGAACTGGGATTCAGCAGTGCGTGAAAGTCATTGTACGTGTTTTGGCCCTCTTGGACCTATGTTGTATCAAGTGGACATCTCCTGGGTGTTTTCCTGGGCTATGGTATAGAAGTTTGGGATGAACATTCCCCTGGACTAGTTTTCCTACCACTGTGCAAGGGAGCATAGGATGATGGAACTGCCATGTGGCAAGAGGTTTTGCTCACTTGTGGTTTATTAAACTGGCACGGTAGGTCTTACAAGAACTGATACTTCATCCTTTGTGTATAATGAAATCAACTCTCTGTGCAGTCAAATACAAATACAACATTCTTGATCTTTTTCTTTTCTTTTTGTGCTTGTGATTGTGTGCTATGAGTGTCTTTGTCCCTTCTTCATCCCCTCTGTCCTAAATACAGCTGCATTCAGTGGTGACTGTGGTGACCTGCTGGATGATTGCTTCAAGGGTGTGTTCCCTGGTCCAAGACTTTTAGGAACCCTTCAGATTCACCGGATGAAAATGCTGTGAAGTGTAATTAGCTTCAATTTAGGGTAAATTTTAGTTCCCTTGAAGTAAAAGTGTGTAAAGCTTACTTTTAGCTTTTGACGGAGAAAAGACCACGATATTCACTCATGGATGTAAAATTCATCAATGTTTCAGGCCAGTGCTGTGGTTTGTGGTGGTACAGATAAATGCCTAATGTGAAGCTTTTCTCAGTGCAAAGCAGCAGCAGTATGAAGCTGTCTGTACTTCATAAGCCACTTTCCAACAGCAGGTTGCGATAAGACTGACTGCAGTCTTTGGATGTTCCCCTAACGCACTGCAGCATGGATGGAAAAGTTAAGCGCTTTACAAAGTGTGAAATGTTAGTAGAATATTTGTAGTGAGTGTTTCCTGTTGATATTAAGGGGCAGTGACTGGGGCAGAATAGGTACTAAAAGGTGTTATTCTACCTCATCAGCGAAGTTTACAAACATTTCTCATTGAAATGCAATGTTATGGTTATGCCTTAAGGACACACACAGGGTGTTCTCTCGGAACTTACCTGAGAAGACTTTTCACAAGTTGATGCATTGGCTACTTTGCATTTGTTCAAGGACAATTCATGTGTAGAAAGAGGAATTTGAACAGCGCCGGGTGGTGCTTTTATTATAACTCAAAATTAGAAGGACCACATTTTTCATAATTAGGGAGAAAAGCAGGGGCAGTTGACTAACGTCTTGTTATTAAAGAACAACTGAATATTTCTGGCAGAAATGAACACAGATTATGCTTTGGGACTGTTAATGATAAGGTAGTGAATCTTTCTTGTTAATGCAGGAGATATTTCCCTAGAATTGTTTGCTTATTTGCAGTGCAATTGCTGTATTCTAGGACAAGAAAAGTTAACATTGCATATTGCTGTTTTCTCCCCATGTTTTGTAACCAATTACAGCTCACAAATTCATAAATTCTGATAGATTTTAGTAGAATACCATTGGAATAGGCAGACCATCTGCTTAGTTTTGTTACAGTTGTTAAAACTGCAGCCCATGAAGACAAACACAAAGGAATGGAAAATCAATTTAACAATAACTCCTACTAAAATCGTGCAGCAAACTTGTTGGGAAAAATATTAGTACAGGTATTGAATGATTCCCTAAGGAATGGTGTCCTTAGTGAGGTCTGTCCTATCTTTCTCCTTGGGAAGTAAAGCTGCCTGGCTTAGAAGTTGAGGATTAAACTGCTACTATGTGGTATAAATAGCAAAAACTTTGAAATCCCCTAATGACTGAGCAGAACACACTTCCAAACTCTTTCCTGATAGAGCTTCCTGGCATCATGTCTGTGCTGGATCCAAGAGCAGCTTAAACATCCTTGAATACCTAGCTCAGATGGAAAGGAATGAAGCTGCAATGTGTTGGAGGAGAGCTGAGTTCCTGCTGCTGATGGTGCTGGATCTGCAAGGTGAGGGAGGGTATGCACAGAGAGTGGTTTTCCTGGTCCATGCCATACCGTAAAGCTGTCAGGAGCAGTTTCGCATGCTGATTTAGAGTCCATCAGTGACTCCTGCATTAGCAAAACACCGTTTCGTCCACCATGCATCTGCCTGTTACTTCTTGTGGCCCAGGATCTAGGTCTGCCTCCTTCATGGGTTTTCACTAAGAGAGTTGCTTGTCCAAAGGTTGATTTTCCACCAGCCACTCAAAAGCTGCATTGTGTGGCTCGAGGGGGACAAAATATGTTTTGCAGATGGAAGGCTTTTTTGTTGCTTTTTCTTCATGAAGAAAGCTATTTTCCTTTCATATTTCCAAAATCGTGTCTTCTCTGTCTCCCTGCAGAGCTGTGTCCCGCTCAGATGGGAGCTGATAATCCCTGCTATCTTCCTGGTATTTGATAGAAATA
Source organism: Nestor notabilis (assembly GCF_000696875.1). NCBI lineage: Eukaryota > Metazoa > Chordata > Aves > Psittaciformes > Psittacidae > Nestor > Nestor notabilis. Next base: position 25,589 of record NW_009945002.1, on the reverse strand, counting down.
GATTCTGAAAAGGTTTCAGCAGTTGGAGATCAGGACAGCAAAGGGAACTCAGCCAGGATGAAATGATGATGTTGCATGGCTGAGAATTTCTTGCTGAAGCAGTTATTGGCTGTGAAATGGTGAGAGTTGACAAGTATTGCATGACATCTCCCATAGAATAGATTTCTAGAGATCTTTGGATAGATTTGACTTTGCTTTTCAAAACCTCTTTATGTACGGAAAATTTGAAAATGGAGAAAGGGAATAATTATCCTGATAGCATTTTTTTTCCTGAATACTGGTGATGAACTGTAATATTAATTTCACCAAGTAACTGGTTTTTGTAGGTTTACAGCTTTAATGCAATTTTCTGATGTGATCTTGTTATCATTTGTGTGATCTTTAGTTATCATTTAGGTTTTTATTAATGTGACGATTCTGTCTTAATTACTTCAATGCATTGGAAAATAGAGCATCTACAAACAGATTGGAAGGATAAAATAGAGGGTGCACCTGGTCATTGAAGGAGACTAGTAATATTAAGTGAACATGTACATGTTGCTTTTCATTTCGGATCCACTGAGAAACATAAACACTTCCATACAAGTCTTACTTTCCATTTAGCACAGCAGTCTGTCGCTGAACATGGCCAAAAGAGGATGCCTAAGGAAAGAATACATGGAACAAAGCAAATATACTCCAGTCTTCTGCCTATTGCAAATTCTCTCAGCAATCAACAGTGTAAGATTTTTGACCCTCTGGGAATGCAGGAGATTCCTTAATATATTTTAAGGAACCTGACAGATGACATCATGCTTTGGTTCCCTGTAAAATGATTATGCTGGGGAGCGAGCCATCCAGTTATAAAATGGACTATGAGAAGGGATAATAGAAGTTGCAACATTCTCAGCCAAAGCTGAGGGAAGCAGACTAGTGTTTTAGCAGATGGGGATGACAGTTAAACAATAGCTGAAATCTCTGAGAAATGAAAAAACTTAAAAGCATCTGCTAGGGACTGTGTGGCTCAGAGACTGGTGATAAATAATGTGCCATTTGCCTGTTCGGATTCAGTGCAGAGCTGCAAGAAGGCTGCTTTCTCTGCTTACGGCTGTTATCTGGCTGATAATGTTACTGGACTCAGTATCATGTATAGCTGTGCTAAATATTCATTTGGTTTGTGTATGAATGAATTAGAATGATAGATTATACTCGGTACAGATGGGACTGGTGTTGGCCAAGGTCTCCTCTCATTAGCTTAGTGAAGAAATCCCATTGATTTCAGTGGAAGCGCTCTTATGCCAGTGCTGGAGGGCCTTTAAAAGCTTACTTTGGCCCATGGCCACTTGCAGGGCAAAGGTAGTCTGCCAAGGCAGTAGCATGTTAAGTATTTGCACTGTTTGTTTGTGGCTGAGGCATGGATGCAAAGATACAAACCCTCAGTCCTTGTTAATGTCACTTTTCACCCATGACACTAGAATTTGGCACATTTCTATCCTCCATAAATGTTGCTGCAAGCACATGGCATTGCACAGTCTGCGATGTTAGTTTTGTAGTGTGAAAAGTATGAGTGATAGTAAGTTTTGTTTTTCTAATTTGTTAAAAAAAATCCCTGACACTTTGTGACATATAAAATAATTTTGCCCAGAAACACTGTTCTCTCTTGAAAACAGCACTGTCTAAAGAGCAGAGGAGCTGAATTGCTTGGGAACTTGCTAATGACAGCACTGCATAGTCTTTATCTGTCTCTTGCTGTGTGTAGCTACTCTGTACTAAATCTGTGCAGCTAAACCAGCCAAGATCTGTAACAGAAGCTCCTCATAATCCAAGACTATTGAGATATGTAGTTCTTGGTTTAAGGTGTTGATTTCGCTGTTGGTTAGGAATGAACTGTGAACTGCTGTACAACTTAATCCAGAGTTACCAGTACCTAGAAGTGTTGATTTGAATCCCCTTTCCTGTTAGAACTGTAAAATTAGAGTAGCTGAATATCTTGTTTCATGCATTTTGTCTTAGGGGACGTGGTTAGACACACTCCTGTGACTGCCATCTCAGATTCGAGATGGGAACTATTTACCTTACTTTTGCTACAAATTCTAAGCCCTTTCTTCCTGATACTCACCGAGAATCCATTTCATAAGCATCTTTACTGGATGATGGACGTTACGTTTGAGGTCCCACAGCTGAGACTAAGGCTGTACAATTTCTTCCCTAATTTATATCTTCTCCACATCATGTCAGTCTGAGGAGCTCCCGACTGAGACTTTGCTCTGTCAAATTCTGTCTTGTGAAAGTGTCTAAAACAAGTCAGCACAGAGAGGGACAGAAAACACAGTCAGATCTTCCCCTCTGATCCTCTTCCCGCTCCGAGAGGGGTGTGTGACCCAGCTCTAGGTACAACCTACAAGAATGTGATTTTTTTTCTTTTCCCTGTAGTCAGTTCTACTTTCAGCCAATAAATCTTTGTTTTTTAGGAGGTGGGGGGGAGGTGTTCAGGTGAACCTAAATGTGGTGGGTTTTCTTGAACAATAGTCATGTCATTTAGGTGGTAGGTTGACTGGTTCTTTACAAGCTTGTAGAAGTGCTGGTTCAGGTCTTGATTTTGCTTCCTAATGTTTGGCTCATCTGTTATTTAAGCGGGCATGTGATCCTGAGTGACAGAGTTGCTGAATTCTCACAACTTGGAGTTGACTCTGAACAAAGAACTGTATTTCTTTCACCAGTGATAAAAGAATTGGTTTCCTGTGGGAGATCAGATATCTTTGCAGAGCACAGTTTGGATTTTCCAGTATGTCAGGTGTTTGTGCAGCAATACATAAGATAAAGAGGTACCTCTATAGATTGCTTAAGTTATCCTGTAAGTTGCTTTTGGAGGAGGGAAATAGTTGGAGGAATGTAGGACATACTGAGTTGGTAAAGAACCAAAAGCTCATATCTCTCTTTCCCAGCCTTTTGCATTCCAGATACCTGAGCACAGGCTGAATAGATGAATCCCAGAGCTTATGACTCAACACCATCATTTAAGCTCATAGAAGCACATTCCAAAAATACACTGAAAAATAAAGCTATTGAGCTTGGGTTTCTTTTTTCCTCTAGCAGTAGAAAGCGAGGCTTCCTGTGATATAGCACTAGTTATTGTGTAGTGATTTAATAAGCATTTTAAGAATCCATTTATTCATGGCTGGACTTAGACAATTCTGTGTGGAGAAGCATCTTTGTTGAATCCAGGCTCTGCTGACAGGAGGGGGTTACTTAGAGACAGCACGACTAATTTGGTGCTTTTATTATGTTAACAGCAAATATTTTTGCTTCAGCGTTCACAGGAAAGGACCTATATGTGTATATTGCTAATTCTAGTAATAATTGTTATTAATTAACTGTTCGGTGTTGGTAGGTCTGTCCCAGTTTACCTAAGTTGGAGCCTTTTACAAGCTCCTTTTACTGTCATCTGTGAAACTCTTCTATCGGAGGCTGATTGTCTCTGCCAGCTGCTGTGTTTCAGTGAATCACTCCACTGAGGAGATTGCTCCACACCTCTGCTTCTTAGCAAATTGCCTTCAGAGCCCTGGCACCAAAATGCAATTGGTTATGCTTCATTATCTCATTCAATAGAAATTCAGTCTCCTGAAGACTGCAATTAAGTTTCCTCTTTTGTCTGAAAGACACAGAATTTAACTGCCATCTTGTTGGTCTTCTCTGAAGCGGGGAAGGAGGACAAGGCAGGAAAACACTGAACCAAACCAGAGGCACTCTGACAGACTGCTTTTTCTTTGGTAGCTTTGCTTTCCTCTGTGTAACTTGTATCTGGAACCTGAGAGTGCTGTGGATGAGGCAGCTTCCCAGCAGCGAGGGAGGCAGACCGGGGTGGCACTTACGGCCCAGCCAGCAGCAACCAGGCTTTGGTGGCTTTCATTCATCTTAAAGGCCTGATGCTTTGGCTCACATTATTCCGGCTGCTCAGAACACCTGCAAACTTTGTATATGTTAAGCAGATCCCTTGTGTTTGTCATGCTTTAACTTCATTAGAGCGGCTGTATGGGTATCATGTCTTCTGCGCAGTAAGGATAAAGGTCTGGTCATAAGCTACAAAAGTAGTTCAGGCAGTCATAACTGCAGGTATTTATTATTGCCCAAATGGAGGGTATATGGTTTATTGACAGTAAAAGGAGTCTCTGCTTTACTGTCCAGAACACTCTTCTGTCTTAAGACAAGCTAAATGCATGAGTGAGGATTCTAGCTTGCTTGAACTCCTGGTGAGACAAGGACTGTGACTAGTAGTGGAAGGAATAAGTCAGTGGTAGGAATACTTGGGCAATCCTTTTTTTCTGTAGGTTGTAGAAGACAGAGCAGGACCTGCTTTAAGTTCTGTGCAAAACCAGTGCTGCTGTTCTGCAGAAGTCCAGGAATCTGGATCTGTAAGTTTTAGCTGCCTCAACTCCCAACCACTGTCCCTCCTAGTTCTTTTCTCAGGTCTACCTTGTTCCGCCTGCTGCCCCCAGGCTTGCCAAGCCATTCTATGCCACACTTGTGGGCTCAGTGGGTTTTTCAGAGTGATGCCTTTATTTTTTTTACCTCTGCTTTTCATAGTCCTGCAAGGCTGCCCTGCAGCAAAACGCATTTCAGGTATGAGCTCTTACCAGCCCCTCTAGGAGTAAGTCACCGCTTCATTTCTCATCTGTAAAAGGGAAGAAATAGCTTCCGCTGTCTCATGTGATACAGGAATAGAAAGTTCATTTGTAGATATGGGATGCTGGGACTCTGCAGACACAAGGCTGTCCAGGTTTTTAGGAGCGTTGTAGATGTTTATCATCCAAGGAATTTCCTTTCCATACTGCT